>NW_027642482.1:0-54654 GCF_032717465.1 Coenobita brevimanus | reverse complement strand
GGTTACGTAGGTGGGCGAGATAGTAGGAATAGATTCTTGAAGGGTGTAGCATAACAGTCTGTTGATCAGAAGAGAGAAGAAAGTGTATTTAGATGGTATAGTCATTCAGAGAGAATGGATGTGTTCTTATTAGTGAAAAGGCACAGTATATCTCAGTGAGTTTTAAGGTGGAATGGGATGTGGAAAGCCAAGAAGATGGCACGACATGATAATAAATGAATGTGTTGAGTAAATGAGGTATGGAAATTGAAACAAAAAACTAACAAAGGCTAGAAGAGTGTACCATACTGTATAAGAATGCAGACAAAGGTTTCATTTATATACAGTGTACCATATTTAACTTGATGTTTGATAGAATGACTTATCCATAGGTTTTATGCAATGCATTCATCCATCCATCCATCCATCAGCCAATCCCACGTTGCCCCATGAGGAGCGTAGGAGCCCGGGCTAGGCAGTTGGTCCTGAGATTCAAAAAAAGGGGGAAAAAGCACACATACTCTGTAAAAAAATGTTTGCATTGCCTTTTTCATGAGACAGAACCAAGTTTTCTAAAGCTTTATCGCTGACTTGATTGTTGTGTTGCATGACTCTAATGATAGTTCTCCTACTGTTGCCTTTTATATTAGCTGCAATGGTATCTAGAGCTTACACACCTCATTTTCATTTTGTTGGAAAATAGGGTTGAGATGATAATGAGAATGTGATTGTGTGGGTAAGATTGAAAGTTTGACCACAAATATAGACGATTGTGTGTGTGTATGTGCCAGTGCAAGATCGTGCAAGCAGAGTGAAGGAAGAGTTCAGGACAAATGTGGAAACGTGCATGGAAAAGTTTGAAAGGAATGAGAGAGTGTAACTAATTGAAGATACAAATGGAAAAGTAGAGAATGTGAAGGTGGATGGAGTAGTTGGTGAGTGGGGTGTACCTGCAGAAGTGGATGAGAATGGCAGTGCTCTAGTGAACATTTTTGCTGGGAGAGGATTAATATAGCCAGTACCTTCTTCAGACATAAAATGATCCACAGTTATATGTAGCGAGTGATGAAAAGGGTGGGTGGTGAACTGAATGAACGGAAGACAATGATTGATTACATGTATGCGGATGAGAGAATGTGTGTAATGGATGCAAGATGATATAGAGGTTGGGGAGTGGACTTTCTGACCACCACTTGGTGGTGATGAAAGTCAAGGTCCAAATGAAATGGAGGAATAGAGAAAGGGAAGGACAAGAGGAAGTAGTTTGTACAAGGAGGGTAGAAAGGTTACAAGAGGGTGGAAAAAAGGCAGAATATAAGAGAGAAGTGGAGGAGTGAATGGGTAAATGTGATTTGGAGCTGATTGGGGATGTGGAAGGTGTGTGCAAGATATTCACAGAAGAAATCTGTGCAGCATGTGAGGTGGTGTGTGGGGTGAAGAGAAAATGAAAAGGGGTGCAAGGAACAGCAAGGTGGAATGAAGAGGTGGGACAGGCTGTGGCACAAAAAAGAAAGTATATAGTGAGTGTATGAGAAATGGGTGTGGAGAAAGTTGGGAGATGGAAGAGAGAGTTATATATAGAGAAGAAGAGAGAGGTGAAAAAGTTAGTAAGAGAGAGTAAGGAGTGGTTTAGGAATTTGGAAGGAATTTGAGTGTTAAGTAGAGGGAATATAAGAAAATGTTTTGGAAAGAGGTAAAGAGAGTTAGACAGGGTGTTAAAGAAGTTTGTCAGGGAGCGAAAGATAAAAATGGTAGATTACTAGTGGAGAAGGGAGAAAAAGTGAGCTGATGGAGTGAACACTTTAAGGAATTGTTGAACATTGGGAATGAAAGTAATGCGAGTATAAGTGACTGGGGAATGGCTGGGAGAAGGAGGGATGTGAGAAGAGAGGAAGATCTTAATCAGTAAGATCAAAGTTGGGGAAGCAATGAAGAAAGTCAAATTGGGGAAAGCTCTAGGAATTGATGGAGTGTGTGATGAAATGCTGAAGCATGGAGGAGAGATAGTAGTAGAATGGATGTGGAAGATATGCAGATTGGCCTGGGAGGAAGGTAAAGTCCCAGAGGACTGGAGGTCAGGTAGAATTACTTCCTTGTACAAAGGAAAAGGGGAAAAAGAATTGTGTGGTAATTATTGAGGCATTTGTCTTCTTAGTGTATTAGGAAAAGTATATGATAGGATACTTACTGACATAGTTAGGGAAATAACAGATGAATTAGTTGGAGAAGAACAGGGAAGTTTTAGGAAGGGAAGAAGTTGTGTAGATCAGATATTCATTCTTAGGTCTTTAGTAGAAAAGTTTCTAGAGAGGGGAAAGAAGTTGTATGCGGCTTTCATGGATTTGGAGAAAGCATATGACAAGGTGGATAGACAAGGATTGTGGAAAGTATTAAGAATATATGTAGTAAATGGGCAGTTGTTGAATGCCATGAAGAGTATGTATGAGGATGCTAAGGCTGCAAATCATGTGGACAGTGAACTGAGTGAATTTTTCTCTCTGAAGGTTGAACTGAAACAGGGATGTGACATGTCTCCATGGATGTTCAGTCTGTATACGGATGGGGTTTTAAAAGAGATACAAGGTAGGGCAGTGGATGTTGGAGCGGCTCTAATGTGAGAGAGAGCAGTGTGTGGAAACTCCCGGTACTGTTGTTTGCAAATGATACTGTGTTGTTAAATGAAGATGAAGGGGTGCTGCAAGGCTTGGTGAATGAGTTTGTGAGAGTTTGTAAGAAATGGAATTTAAAGGCGAATGTAGGGATGAGCAAAGTTATGGTCTTCGAGAGAAATGAAATCACAGAATATACAGTGAGGTTTGATGAGGAGCAAATGGAAAATGTGAGTGTGTTTAAGTACTTGGCTTGTGTGATGAGTGAGGATGGAAGTTTAGAGGATGAAGTGCTTGAAAGGGTACAACAAGAAAGAATGGTTGCTGGTTCTTTGTCTATCTATCTATTGCCAGACGCCTCAATCCCGTTTAGGTGGTCACAAACAAATCGCCTCCATGTTGTCCTGTCCCCGCCATTTCACTGCCCAGCTCCCAACTCACACTGTATGACAGTATTGTGATACCACCTCTAACATATGGAAGTGAAGCTTGGACCTTGTTGGAGGGACACAAGTCAAGATTGAGAGCAGTGGAAATGAGTTTTCTGAAGGGAGCATGTGGAGTCACTTGGAGAGACAAACTGACAAATGAGGAAGTGAAGGAGCATTGTGGTGTGGATGTGGATGTGATACAAAGCATTGGGAGAAACCCATTGAGGTGGTTTGGCCATGTGGAGAGGATGGAGAGTGAGAGACTGATGAGGAGAGTGTATGTGAGTGAGGTGGAGGGGGAGGCCAAAGATGAGATGGAGGGATGGAGTGGAGAGGTATATGAGAGAGGGGGGTGCGACCTGGGAGCGGGGCAGTGGAATGGCGGGGGACAGGGCGACGTGGAGGTGCTATGTTTGTGGTCACCGCATACGGGATTACAGTGTCTGGCAATAGATAGGTAGGTAAATAGAATTTATTCATTAAGTATGTTCACCAATTTTTTTTTTTTCTTCAGTAATCATTTTCCATCCATCCATCCATCATCCAATCGTACGTTGCCCCATGAGGAGCGTAGGAGCCCTGGGCTAGGCAAGTTGGTCATGACACTTAAGATGAGAGTGACCAGCCTCACTCATCCCTGAGCAATAAACCCCAACCATCCCTCGGATATAAACCTTCACCAGCTCAATCCAATTGGAGCGCCATAATTACCATTTTCATAGTGGTAGGTGGTGGTGACCATCATCCACTCACTTGATGTAGTGCTGCCTACTTCTTCCTTAGCCTTGATTGATTGATTTATTTTTTTCTGTGCCTGCCCTCCTCTCTTCCTATTTCTCCCATCTTTCCTGTCTCTTCTTATTGCTTTTCTTTCCTTTACAGGTGGCTTTACATTGAGTGACAAGCCAAATGGTTTCCTGTAAGCCAAGAAACCATTTACAACGCTGGGTGGTAACCATATAACCAAACCATACGTGCTACCTACGTGTCAACAATTGGGTTGGTGGAGAGTTAGTGCCCCTCCCCGTTAAACAAACAACTCAAAGTCAATGGCCACCCCTTACGGGATTATGGCGTCTGGCAATTGATTGATTGATTGATTGATTACTTCCAATCCATAGGTATAAAAAAAAAAAAGTAAGATGATGGTGATGATGATGACGACTAAATTTTTTTGTATCTTTTCAATACTGTAGGTAGTGATACTGAAGGAACCACAGAAAGCATTTAGGCGAGGACTCCACATAATAAAAGCACCAACAACACTGCAAGTAGAAGTCTGGAATCCTCGGTAGTCATGGAGAACCCCCCCTGGGAGTGAGTCACCTACAGAGCCCCTCGGAGAGCCACCCTCAGCCCCTATCACCATCACCATCACCCCCAGAGAGCACCTGATCCTAAACCCACAGGCTCTCAGTGACACAAGCTTCAAGGACACCCAGGATTCAATTACGGAATCTTCACTCAGGTAGGTGGTGATCAGAAATAGTAGTGGGTATCTCTTTGTATGTTACAGTTTTAATCCCTTCAATCTTGGTGACTTTCCTTTTAGTTTAGTCTTGCTGCTCCCAGATGATTTGATTCAACTTAGGAAAGGCTTCTGTTATTGAAGGGGTTTATTAAAGCTACTTCTAAACCCTCCAGTTCAAAAAATCTCTCCTTAACTGAATGGAATCATCAAGAATTGACAATAAGAAATTGAAATTTGACATCTCAGACTCAGTGGGTTAGGATACTCATTGTGCAGTTACAGAATTTTCTCATAGGTAGACGGTGCTAAAGTATAGTAGTGATCACACAGTACTGTACGTCTTCCACTGCTTCCATCTGCTCTAGCGCATACCTTCCCAATCTTTCTTCCACTATGCTCTTATACTCTGTCATTTTCTCACTATCTTGCAATTTCTCCACTCTTCTCACAGGAGTTGCTTCCTCCTGTCTTCCCCTTCGTCTCCTCAACCACTATCTTTGCAGCTCTACCTTGGCCATCACTAAGTGATGGTCCGAGACTCCATTCCCCCACCCTCTCCACACTCTTGCATCCAACACTTGTCTTCTCATTCACTCATCCACACACACATAGTCTATCATTGCCTCACAATATGCGATATTTGGCATACTTTGTGATATGCGATAGCATGCATGCAATAATGTGGTAACTCTCATAATTTCATAATCTGAAAAATAAATCAGGGATTGCAAAATTGACAAGTCAACTGTAACACTAGTACAACTGTAGCATTTAGTAACTTACGATAACCAGTATTATAATCTGGAAGGTACTTAACAGTTAAACAAATTCAGTAATGTTAATTAATCACTCCACGTATAAATATATTAATTCCACAGTAATTACCAATTTGCATTTGGTATCGTAAATTTTAGCTTCAAAACTTGCCTTTGACGGGGTCCTTGAACCCTACCGATATTTTACCATTAGTTACGTGTTTTGTCATACGAGAATTCATTATACAATTTTGCCAAATTGAACCTGACTGCTTGTATCCTTGGGACCTCCATGTATCAGCCAAACTATAACAGCTAGAGACAAAGGTAAAGATACATAAGACTCATCAACTCATCCTCTTTCAAATGAAAGTATCCCCTCATCACCATGTGGTCCCGTCAATGAGTAAGGATAAGTTAAAGTTCAATGGATGATGGGAAGACGCTATACAAGTCGACCAGCTTTGCTCTGCACCTAAAATCGTGACGGCTATACAAGTCGACCGGTGCATTGGGGATATACATTTTTTTTCTCTCTCTCTCTCTCTCTCTCTCTCAGTTCCCCTGATGCTTTCTACTTCCTCATCTCCCACGCTTTTGCTGAAAACTTTTTAGCTACTTCTGTCATTCCTCATTTCACATTGATCCATAGACCTAATACATTATGCCACTCCTCATGCCTCCCTATTCTTTATTCCTTCCCATTTCCTCTTCTCTGGACAGTCTGTATTTCTTCCTGTAGCTCTCTTCTCCATTCTATAGTATTTCCACTACATTATTAAGTGGTCAGCTGTTCCTTTAATTGAGGTCATCTTCGTGCACACAATTTTCAGATCATATCGCACCGTCCAGCTATCTACCTATTTGCCCATTCATATGAAAAATCCTGTTCATGTCGTATACTGCATAACAGTTTTTCAGGCCACCCTTCACTCTTTCATTCATTCAGTTAAAGTTCCTACATAACTGCATATATCTGCTTTGATCACATAAATGCAGTTCTCCACACTGCTCCATTTCTGGCAGCCTGCCTATTCAGTCCCCTTATCTCTGAGGGCACACTGTATGACCCTGTCCAAGGTCTTTTTTGCTCTGCCTCTCACAACCCTACCCTTGACGCTCACATCCTTCACCTTCCACACCCAGTTCTCATATTCCATCTTATGAACATGGCCAAACCATCTCACTCTACCCCTCCTCATCACAACACCAATACATTCAAGTACCATTCTTCCTCTTAACTCTCCATTTGTAATAATAACCCTGCCATAGTAATATTATTACCCTCAGGCCTATCATTCAAGGATGCACTACACACCCATATCATAATTATCACTGCTGTATGTCTTAGCCTAAGAATATCCTCTTCCTTTACCATCCAGGTCTAACTATTCTACCACATTACACTGCTATCTATCTATTGACCTACCTAGTGTTGTATGGGGACTGTAGTATTTTGTTACTGATTTCCTGAAGCCATATTTGATAAAGGAAAGGGTTGGATGATGATGGTGGTTTTAATGTAGTGTATTATGCTTTTTGTAATTTTGTTTTTGCCTGTGGACTGGGCTGGCTGTAAGGGGTGATGGGGAGGCCAGGGTTAATTAAACAAACTTTATTGAAGGTTATTTAAAGTTTGATATTATCGTCATCATCATCATCCAGATCTGTTTTCCTACCTAAAGATGCAGAATACGCAGATTTCATAGAGCCAGAAAAACCCAAGTGCATCTTTTAATACCTATCTATCTATCTATTGCCAGACGCATTAATCCCGTAAGGGGGTGGCAAAAAAAAATCGGCTACATGGCCCCCTGTCCCCTGCCATTTCATTGCCCTGCTTCTAGCAACCCCCCCCCCTCTCATATACCTCTCCACTCCATCCATCCATTTCATCCCTGGCATCCCTCCACTTCACTCACATACACTCCTCATCAGTCTCCATCCAGTCTACATGGCCCAACTACCTCAATGTATGTCTCCCAATGCCTCCTATCACATCCACATCCACACCACAATGCTCCTTTACTTCTTTATTTGTCAGTCTCTCCATGTGACTCCACATGCTCGTCTCAAATAACTTATTTCCACTGCTCTCTCTATTGACCTCTGTCCCTCCTACAAGGTCCAAGCTTCACTTCTATATGTCAGAGTTGGTATCACAATGCTGTCATGTAGTAACATCTTCACTTCCATTCTAATTTCCCTGTTTCTTATCACTGCTTTGAAGGAACTTGCAACCTTTTTATCCCTGTTGTACACTTCCAAGCACTTCATCCTCTGAACTTCCATTGTTACTCATCACACTACCCAAGTACTAAAATGCACTCCTATTTTTCGATTTTTTTCTCATCAAACCTCAGTGCACATTTGCTGACTTCACTTCTCTCAAAGACCATAACTTTATTCACCTTTACATTCCGTTTCTTACACACACTCCCAAACTCATCCACCAAGCCTTTCAGCTTCCCTTCGTCTTCACTTAACAGCACAGTATCATCTGCAAACAACAATACAGGGAGTTTCCAAACACTGCCCTGTTTCATTAGGGTTGCTCCAACATCCAGTACCCTACCTTCTATCTCTTTTATAACCTCATCCATATACAGATTGAACAACCATGGAGACATGACACATCCCTGTTTGAATCCAACCTTCAAATAGAGAAATTCACTCAGTCACTATCCACAGTCACTACAGCCCTCATACCTGCTCTTCACGGCATTCAACAACTTCTCATCTACTCCAGATATTCTTAATTCTTTCCATAACCCATGTCTATCCACCCCGTCATATGCTTTCTCCAAATCCATGAAGGTTGCATAGAACTTCTTTCCCTCCTCTAGGAACTTTCCACTAAAGATGTAAGAATGAATATCTGATCTACACAACCCTTTCCCCTCCTAAAACCTCCCTGTTCTTTTCTAACTAATTCCTACAGTTATTTCCCTAACTCTGTCACTAAGGATCCTACCATATACTTTTCGTACTACTCCAAGAAGACAAATGCCCTTATGATTACCAGACACTCTTTTTCCCGTTTTCCTTTGTACAAGGGAATAATTATTGCCTGTCTTATAATCCTCTGGGACTCTACCTTCCTCCCAGGCTAATCTGCACGTCTTCCACATCCATTCTACTACTATCTCTCCCCCATGCTTCAGCATTTCACCACTCACTCCATGAATTCCTAGGGATTTCCCGATTTTAACTTTTTTCATTGCTTCCACAACTTCCATCCTACTGATTTCTTCCTGTCTCTCTGTCCCACCCTGTCTAATTCTCTTTACTTCTTTCCAGAACATTTTCTTACATTCCCTGTACTTTACACTCAAATTTTTTTCCAAATTCCTCGTCCACTCCCTTCGTACTCTCTCTTACTAATCTTCTGACCTCTCTGTTCCTCTCGACATATAACTCTCTCTTCCGTCTCTTAACTTCTTCCGCGTCCTTGTTTCTCATCCCTTTACTACATGCTTTCTTCTTTTGTGGCACAGCCTGTCTCACGTCTTCATTCCACCATACTGTTCCTTGCACCCCCTTTCGTCTTCTCTTCTACCCCACACAACACATCACATGCTGCACAGATTTCTTCTGTGAATATCTTGCATGCATCTTCCATGTCCCCCATCAGCTGTAATTCATATTTACCCAATTCCTCCTCCTTTTCTCTCTCTTATATTCTGCCTTTTTAATCCTCTTGTAACCTTTCTACCCTCCTTGCATGAAGTACTTCCTCCTGTTCTTCCCTTCTATTTCTCCATTTCACTTGGACCTTGATTCTCACCACCACCAAGAGGTGGTCAGAAAGTCCACTCCCCCAACCTCAATATGCTCTTGCATCCATCACACATCTTCGCATCCTTTCACCCACACACACATAATCAGTCATTGCCTTCCGGTCATTCAGTTCACCACCCACCCTTCTCATCACTCGCCACGTATACCTATGGATCATTTTGTTCCTGAAGAGGATATTGACTATGATGAACCCCCTCCCGGCACAATGTCCACTAAAGCACTGCCGTTCTCATCCATCTCTGTAGGCACACCTCACTCACCAACTACTCCATCCACAGTCACATTCCCTACTTTACCATTCATATCGGCAGTCAAAAACACTCATTCCTTTCAAACTTTTCCATGCATGCTTCCACATTTGTCCAGAACTCTTCTCTCACTCTGTTTGCATGATCTTGCATTGGTGCATACACGCACACAATCGCCCACATTTGTAGTCCAAATTTTTGTAGTCCAAATTTCAATCTTACGCACACAATCCATGAGCCAACTGATCCATATTCTCTAATATTCTCCTTCCATCTGTTACTCACAGCAATACACACTCCTCTTGCCGATTATTTTGTGTCATTGCAGAAAAGTAGAGGGAGGGGGAGGAAAGATTACAAAGTGGAGAGTTGGAATGGAGTACAAAGGTTCAAGAGTAAATGTAGATAAAAGAAAAGTGATGATATCTAGGGCTTGTGGTGGTACAGTCAAAGTAGAAGAAGTGTGGAAGTTTAGAGGGTGAAGTGCTTGAAAGGGTACAGTAGGGAAGGAAGGTTGTTGGTTCACTGAAAGCAGTGATGAGAAATAGGGAGGTGAGCATGGAAGTGAAAAAGCTACTACATGACAATATTGTGATACCAAATGTAACATATGCAAATGAAGCTTGGATGTTGTTGGAGAGACACAGGTCAAGAGTGAGAGCAGTGGAAATAAGTTATTTCTGAGGAGCATGTGGAGTCACATGGAGAGACAGACTGACAAATGAGGAAGTGAAGGAGCATTGTGATGTGGATGTGGATGTGATAGTTAGTGTTGGGAGAAACACATTGAGGTGGTTTGGCCATGTGGAGAGGATGGAGAGTGAGAGAGTGACGAGGAGAGTGTATGTGAGTGAGGTGGAAGGGGGGGAGAGGGAGGGGGAAGCTAAGGATGAGATGGAGGGATGGAATGGAGAAGTATATGAGAAAGGGGTGTGTTAGCTGGGATCAGGGCAATGAAATGCCGGGGACAAGTCAACTTGGAGGCGATTTGTTTGTTGCCACCCCTTACAGGATTAAGGCATCTGGCAAGAGATAGATAGATCCATTTCCAATATTGTACATTTTTTTGCATTGAATTTCATTTCCCTCATCTGGCTCCAATGATGAATCCTATCCAGGTTCTCCTGCAGCATTTTACAGTCTTGTTCAACTTCTACTTTCCTCATGATCTTCACATCATCAGCAAAGAGACTTGCATTACTGTCCTTTATTAATGTTCTCATTAGTCAGTCTCACAAGAAGTCTCTCAACCACTCCAGAAAGTTCCCCTTCAGTCCTGTGTGCTCCAATTTCCACATTAGTTGCAATGGGTTACCTTGTCAAAGGCTTTCTCGAGATCTAAATACACACTGTTCACTCAACTACCCCTTTCCTATAGCACGTCTATCACCCTTGAGTAGAAGCTCAACAGGTTGGAAACACACACCTTTCACATCTGAATCCAAACTAACTTTCTTCCAAAATCTCCATCTCCTCCAGACATTTTATCCATCTGTCTTTCGTGATTCTCTCGAACAATTTTGCGTCTGTGGTGGCCAAGAACACTGGTTTATGATTCAGAGGTTCTTCTTTGTTTCCTCCCTTACAAATTGGTACAGTAGAGTCTTCATACAGCACGAGATAGGTTATGCAGAAGCTCGTGCAAAATCAAATTAGCGCTGAAACGTGACATATATTTACATGTAAAGTAGGGGTTTAGGTTTTAGGAGCCTCATGTTTTTCGTTAAAAATATAGATAGATTATTACAAATACGCCTGCCTTAAGACAGCCAAGACAGTGTGTTTAGATACGATCTCACCGATTGGACACATCAGTGCATACTGCTTTCTAACCTGACTGATTAGTATTGCCCCCTAATACTCCCCATAAAAATTTGAATCACCAAGGATTGCCACTAAGCCTCTTGAATGTCCTCATTACCAATCAAGGAAAAAACTTTTGACCTAATCAACTCATGAACAATGGCATACCAGCATCAGGCATATTTCACCAGGATTACTTTCGGCGCTTAAAAAAAAAAAAAGCAGTGTGAAACTATTTTTGAAAGCCATTAGTGGTCAACAGTAAAGGAAACAAAATGCTATAAAGAAGTTGTCAGCATGGAGTGATTGCATATTTCCCACTTCTCAGATATATTACATGAATGCAGTAATCATGAATAATAAGCAAGTCAGCCAAGCAGTATTATTTGCATGGCAGTATAATTCAAAGGAACTGAACTCAAAATTATTTCTACCTAACTCTGTATGTCAACACATTAGTGTCTTCACATATCGTAAGATCCGAGTTATCTCGACCAAAGACCATCACAAACATCAGGCACAAAACCCTCTCCCCCTTTTTCTTTTTACATGCTGCACTAAAGGTGAAAACCTGAATTTTACTGCTCCTTCATCATTAACTTTTTTTTTCCAACAAAGAGAACTATCCACATCGTAAACACACCTGAGTCATATCTGTCTGATCATTTGCATTTAAGCTGCCACACCACATGCCACTTTGTCCAACAATTTTAGTTTCATTTTGAATAAATGCTTTTCTTGTGTTCATAGCACTTTCATGGTGTTTAGGCATAACTAAAGTTACTTTGAAACTATGTGCTCAGAGTTCTGAGAGGAAATGAGGAGCAAGGAATAAAGCAAATAAAGTTCTGATCACAGCGACTGTCTACACAACACTGAGGCAGGCTGTGGCAGGTGATATGGGACATGGGTCACGTGGGTTGGATCGTGTCGAGGAAGCCAATCAGTGACCAACAAAAGCATAACACACGAGTTGTATCTTGAAATACAATACTTTAACGCACCCATTTCCCACAGTTTCTCTCGTGCAATTGAGTGGTTCGGTATTACCGTGCTGTTAAGTAATTATGGGAGAAATTATATGCCTTTGTTATTGTAAGATCGTTGTTTCATTTTGTCTTAAATCGCGATTCTGCCATACCACATTGGCCCTCTTCCATTCTCTTGGCACTTCTTCCAGAGAACACACAATTTAACCGTGAATTTTATCTGCCAGTTGTTCTCTGCATCCCTTCAGTACCCAGTTAGTGATTCTGCCCAGCCCTGGGGTTTTCCTTACATCTTGAATTTCCAGTAATTTATACACTTCCTTCACTTCCACTTTTACATCTTTTATCACAACAATTCTAGTCACTCCCTCCCCCTCCACGAAATCACTTTCTTAAGCGAAAACCTATTTGAAACTTTTGTTCATCATTTCAACTTGCATTGCCGCATCTTTATAGACCTTTCCTTCTACTTTCAGTTTGTTGATTCCTTCCTTTTGTTTCAGTTTGCCATTAACAAACATATAATACAACTTGGGTTCTTGCTTACATTTGTCAAGTATACCTTTTTCAAAGTTCCTTTCTTCCACCCTACATATTCTTGTTTATTCATTTCTAGTTCTTCTATATTCTTCCTTTGTTCTAATATTACCTCTCTTTCTCCAGTTCCATGCCATGTCCCTCCCTTTTTTTTTTTTTTCCTTTCATACACCTTCTGTTAAAGCAATCCTTTTTCCTGTTTTCTTCCCCCTTACTCATGGCACATATTTTTCCACTCCCTAATTATAGAGGTCAAGAAAGATATCCCACTTCCTCTGCATCTCTCTTGTTTCTCTGAATTTTCTCCAATCTGGATTTTTAAAAACTTTTCTCAGTCCTGTAAAGTTTGCTTTACCAAAGTTGTATCTTCCCTGCCTAAGCTCATGTCTTGGCACCACGTTCCCTTTTATCATCTGGAACTCAATGACCACATGATCACTTTTCCAATAGGACACAGATATTTCAGAGATTCCATTGTGTCAGGTTCTTTGGTTAGTAGTAAATCTAGTCTTGCTGGTGTGTCATCAGTTCTAAATGTAGTTTATTCTTTGACCCACTGGGTGTTTTACATCATTCATTGATATGTTTAATAATATTCCTCCCCACGAATCCGAACTACCACCTGATTCCCACTCCTCCCAGTTCACCTCTTTACAATTAAAGGCACCCACCAGGACTATATTTTGCTTTTCCCAATCACTTTCTGCAGGTGTCTAACCATTTCTGACAACATCTGGTATTCACCCTCATTCCATAGCCTTGTCTGAGGGTGAATATCCAGTTTCTAATTTCATATTTACCAGTTCATCTTTATCCACATTTATGCTGTTCTTCACTGCTATGATCACTCCTCCTGTTTTTTCTTTTCAGTCTCTTCTCTGTAGTTGTATTTACCATCTCCCAGATGGATATCAATATCCTTTATTAGCTTGGTCTCTACGAAGCACATAATATCGGGCTCATTTACCATCAAGAAATTGTTGATTTCCAGCATTGCTGAGGTTAAGCCATTTATGTTAGCATATGCCACATTCAATCATTTTACGTTGTTTTTTATTCTGTCGTTCTCCCTTCATAATGTGTATGTATGTATGTGTGCGTTCACGCTTGTGTGAATAGAGGTGGGGTGATGATGATGATGATGGTGGTTTTAATGTGGTATATTATGCCCTTTTTCTCTGTCTTTGCCTGTGGACTGGGCTGGCTGTAAGGGGTGATGGGGAGGCCAGGTTAAATAAAACAAACTTTATTGAATGTTATTTACAATTCAACATTGTTATCATCGTCATCATCCAGATCTGTTTTCCCACCTAAAGATGTAGGTACATTCCAGAGAGCCAGAACAACACCTCGAACAACAGCAAAGTCCCAATGTCGGGCAGAGAGAAGTAACCATCATGCAATAACACAAACATTTAATTTTTCTGTTAATTATTGACCAGCATGTTAATATCTCTCAGTTGCACCGGAGAAACAGAGTGGGAAGTGGGTGCATTTAGCTAGTGGATTTCCACGTAGGTTCATTTGTTTACAACTCCTGTGTTGTACTTTTGTTGGTCGCTGGTAGAGTTCTTTAACCTAAGCCGACCCACATGACCCACGTCCCATACCAGCTGCTGCCTGCCTAAGCTGTTGTGTTAACTGTTGTTGTGTCAAGAAGCATTTATTTATTTATTTCCTTGCCCTTCATTTCATATAATAACTGAGTGTGCGGTTCCGAACTAAGTTTATTGTGTGGTGTGGGAGTTAATGCCAACAAGGGTAACATTTGGACAGTCAGATAAAATGTGTTAGGTGTTACATGATGTGGGTAGTGTCTTTGTTGGACAGTGATTAAAAAACTAAAAAAGCTAATGATGAGAGGGTAGTGAAATTCAAGTTTTCACATTAATTGCAGCGAGTGTGAAAAGGGCTTTGTGACCGATGCTCGTTATTAACTAACAGAGTCAGGGCCAGAAAATGTGGTTTGTTCGGTATGTGACGAGTCTACGTCTTGGTATAAGAAGTTAGGTAAGATAATTGTCAGCTCATTTCTTGTGAACTATACTTTCATACAAATTATGCTGTTTGGCTGACTTGTTCAAAAATAGTTTCACAGTTTAGTGGCAAGCATAGGGCTAGATAAGAGGTTTTCAGGGCAAAATCTGAGTCTCAGAGACATTTACTTGACAACCTTAATAATGTGCAGAGGAAGACTATGATACTTAAGGTGGCAAATCAGATGAAGAGGGAATATTGGGATATCAGTGTGTGAAGAATGTTGAAGGAAAGGTAGTGGTGGGCAGTGAGGGTATTCAAGATGCGTGGAGAGAGTATTACAACTGGTTGTTGAATGATGAGTTTAGGACAGGGAAGGTTTGGAGCCAGCAGATCCAGCGTTTGGCTGTTGGCCTTGCTTGATGCTGCTACTGTGAGCAGGGCAGTAGGAGGGATGCAGCTGGGGAAGGCAGCAACTGTGTCTGGGTTGACTGCTGAAATGGAGAAGGCCTCATGAGATATAGGAGTGAAGATAGTTACAGGTTTTATAATTATGATTATTTATGAGTGTGTTTTCCCAGATAATTGGCTGAATAGTATAATTGTATATGTGGACAAGAGAAGTGTGACAAGCCAAATGGTTTTCTGTACACCAGGAAACCATTTACTATGCTGGGTGGTAATCATATAACCATATTATGGCAGCTGGTGATTTAGTGGGTAATTAAGGCACTCCATTTGGATTGAGGCAGTGCAGGTTTATATCAGATGGGTGGTTGGGGTTTATTGCTCAAGTAATGCCACTCAGGGATTAGTGAGGCTGCTGACTTTCATCTTAAATGTCAGGTCCATCTTGCCTAGCCCCGGGCTTTTACGCTCCTCATGGGGCAACACAGGATTCAGTGTTGATGATGATGTACAAGGAGAATGGTGATGATTTGGAAAGAGGATATTATAGAGGCATAAAGATTTTGGAACAGATGTGAAGAAATGCCTTTGTTTATGAGTGAGATAATTTTGATCCAAAAGTGATCATTTTAACGTGCCGGGTACAATAATATGGGTTTGGGAATCTGGCAACACTGCTCAGCAGGAGACTGCTAGCTTCCCTCTTCCAACACAGCATTACCACCGATAGATGAGTGTTATGCATGTTTCATATGATTAATTAATGTCTATCTATCTATCTATACCCCGACGACATAATCCTGCAAAGGGTGGCTTCAGACAAAACGCCTCCAAGTCGCTCTGTCACCCACCATTTGACTACCCTCCCCTCCCTCATATACCTGTCAACTCCATCTCTCCACCCCATCCTCGGTCTACCCCTCAATCTCCCTCAATCTCCCTCCCTCCACCTCACCTACGTACACCCTCTTAGTCAGTCTTTCATTCTCCATTCTCTTCACATGTTCAAACCACCTCAGGTTATTTCTCCTAATCTTCTCAACCACATCCACATCCACCCCAGAACATTCCTTCACTTCTTCATTCGTCAACCAGTCCCTCCACGTCACTCCACATACTCCTCTCACTTTACTCTTCCCTACATTCACCTTTAGATTCCGTTTCTTACACACTCTCCCAAACGCATGAATCAAGCCTTGCAGCTCCCTTTCGTCTTCACTCAACAACACAGTATCATCTGCAAACAACAGTACAGGGAGTTTCCAAACACTACCCTCTCTCACCAGGGCCACTCCAACATCCACTACCCTAACTTGTACCTCTTTTATTACCCCATCCATGTACAGATTGAACAACCATGGAGACATGACAGATCCCTGTTTCAACCCAACTTTCAAAGAGAAAAATTCACTCAGTTCACCATCCACACGCACTGCAGCCTTCGCACCATCGTACATACTCTTCACAGCATTCAACAACTTCCCATCTACAGTACTCCATATATTCTTAATATAGTACTTTCCACAGCCCTTGTCTATCCACCCTGTCATATGCTTTCTCCAAAACCATGAATGCCGCATACAACTTCTTTCCCTTCTCTAGAAACTTTTCCACTAAAGATCTAAGAATGAATATCTGATCTAGACAACTTCATCACTTCGTAAAGCCTCCCTGTTCTTTTCCAAGTAATTCCTCTGTTCTTTCTTTAACTCTGTCAGTATGTATCCTACTATACATTTTTCCTGTTGTACTAAGAAGACAAATGCCCCTATGATTACCACACACTTCTCTTTCCCCTTTTCCATTGTACAAGGAAATAATTATACCTGCCTTCCAATCCTCAGGGACTCTGCCTTCCTCCCAGGTCAATCTGCACATCTTCGAGATCCATTCTACTACTATCTCTACCCCATGCTTCAGCATTTCACCAGACACTCCATCAATTCCTTGGGCTTTCTCCAATTTGACTTTCTTCATTGGTTCCACACTTCTATCCTACTGATTTCTTCCTGTCTTCTCACCTCCCTCCTTCTCGCAGCCATTCACGAACCACTTATACTCTCATTACTTCCATCCGCTATATTTAACAATTCTTTAAAATGTTCTCTCCATCTGCTCACTTTTTCTGCCTTCTCCACTAGTAATCTACCATTTTTATCTTTCACTCCCCTGCTAACTTTACTTCCATCCTGTCTTCCTGTCTTCACCTCTTTCCAGATTTTTTTTTACACTCCCTCCACTTTACACTCAGATTCCTTCCAAATTCCTCATCCACTCTCCTCTTACTCTCTCTTACTTATCTTTTCACTTCTCTCTTTGTTTCTACATATAACTCTCTCTTCTGCCTCTCAAGTTCTTCCACGCTCCTATTTCTCATCCATTCATTGTATGCTTTCTTCTTTTGTGCCACAGCCTGTCTCACCTCTTCATTCCACCACCATGTTCCTTGCACCCCCCTCCGTCTTCTCTGTATCCCACACACCACATCACATGCTGCACATATTTCTTCTGTGAATATCCTGCACACACCTTCCACGTCCCCCATCTGCTCCAATTCGTATTTGCCTGATTGTTCCTCCACTTCTTTCTTATATTCTGCCTTTTTCTCATCTTCTTTTAACCTCTCCAGTCTCCTTACAAATACTCCTTCTTCCCGTCCTTCCCTTGTATTTCTCCATCTTATTTGGATCTTGATTCTGACCACCACCAAGTAGTGGTCAGAAAGTTCACTCCCCCAACCTCTATAAGTTCTTGTATCCATTACACATCTTCGCATCCTTTCATCCACACACACATAATCAATCATTGCCTTCCTTTCAGTTCACCACCCACCCTTCTCATCACTGGCCATGTATACCTGTGGATCATCTTGTGCCTGAAGAGGGTATTGGCTATCACCAACCCTCTCCCAGCACAAATGTCCACTAACACACTGCCATTCTCATCTGTCTCAGCAGGCACACCCCACCCACCAACTATTCCATCCACCTTCACATTCCCTACTTTACCATTCATATCTATCTATCTATCTATTGCCAGACGTCATAATCCCGTAAAGGGTGGCCATTTGACTCTGAGTTATTTGTTTTACGGGGAGGGGCACTAACCCTCCACCAACCCACTTGCTGACACGTAAGGAGCACTTATGATTTGGTTATATGGTTACCATCCAGCTTTGTAAATGGTTTCTTGGCTTACAGGAAACCATTTGGCTTCTCACTCAATGTAAAGCTACCTGTATAGGAAAGAAAAGCAATAAGAAGTGACAGGAAAGATGGGAGAAATAGGAAGAGAGGAGGACAGGCACAGAAAAAGAATGATAAAGGCTAAGGAAGAAGTAGGCAGCACTACATCAAGTGAGTGGATGATGGTCGCCACCACCTACCACCATGTACTCACATTTTCCATTTCCTCATCATCCAGCCTCACTGTCCATACACTGACTTCACTTCTCTTGATGACCATAACTTTACTTTTCCCTACATTCACCTTTAAATTCCGTTTCTTACACACTCTCCAAAACTCGTCCACCAAGCCTTGCAGCTCCCCTTCATCTTCGCTTAACATCTGCAAACAACAGTACAGGGAGTTTTCAGAGACTACCCTCTCTCACTAGGGTCACTCCAACATCCACTGCCCTACCTTGTATCTCTTTTATAACCCCATTCATGTACAGATTGAACAACCATGGAGACATGACACATCCTTGTTTCAACCCAATCTTCAAAGAGAAAAATTCACTCAGTTCACCATCCACATGCACTGCAGCCTTAGCACCCTCATACATACTCTTCACAGCATTCAACACCTTCCCAGCTACTCAGTATATTCAAAATACTTTCCACAATCCTTGTCTATCCACCCTATCATATGCTTTCTCCAAATGCTTAAAGGCCGCCTACAACTTCTTTCCCTTCTCTAGAAACTTTTCCACTAAAGATCTAAGAATGAATATCTGATCTGCACAACTTCTTCCCTTCCTAAAGCCTCCCTGTTCTTCTCCAACTAATTCCTCTGTTATTTCCTTAACTCCGTCAGGTGCTTGAGTGTGTGAAAGTGGATGTATGTGGAATAACTGAAACTAAATGAAGAGATGAGAGTGAGAGACAATGGGGGTATGGATGGGAAATATGTGCAGGAGTAGGTGAGAATGAGAGGGCAAAAGAAGGAGTGTGTATTGTTGTGAGTAAAAGATTGAAGAAGAACATAAGAGAGTACGGATCAGTTGGCTCAAAGATTGTGTGGGTTAGATTGAATGTTGGAATACAAATGTGGGCAATTGTGTGCGTATATGCGCCAATGGAAGATCATGCAAGCAGAGTGAGAGAAGAGTTCTGGACAAATGTGGAAGTGTGCATGGAAAAGTTCGGAAGGAATGAGAGAGTGTTTTTGATTGGTAATATGAAAGAGGTAAACAGTCATCACTCAAAGGATGAATAATAAATTGACAGATGATAGGAGCAAACCATAAATATTACTCTACAGTAGTAATGTACCTCTTTTTATTAAATTTCAAATGTATGTTGCTGCTAGTATGTACAGAGGCAATAGCTCTTAAAATATTTCATTTCATTTTGAGAGTGTGGGGACCTCATAGTCAGTGTGATGTACTAAAAAGTGCTGAAGTTCATCCTTACTCTACAGGTGTCTAGCCAGGGAGCACTCAATTGCAACAGCAGCAGTCAAGATGTGCTTAATGCTGATTCAAGGTCAAGGAGTATTTAGTGCAGTGTGGTGGGGCCTGCAGGGTGTACGGTATATGGAGAAGGTTGGAGGGCAGTGTGGAGGTAAGCAAACTACATGTTGTATTCCATCAGCTAATGAGACTTTCTAGCATCTCTTCCTTACCATAATATTCTCATATAATATTTGTCTTTTTATTTATTTTTTTTGTGGACTAATAATGCATAAATAGCACACAGGAGATTGGTAACCTGTTCAGTCTGAGGACATCTTTTATTCTTGTGACTGCAAGACAGATATACTCAAGAAAATTCCCAAGTAATGAAGGGGTTAATGAAAACTATATCCAGCTCTTCCAGTTCAAAAAGTCATCCTTAGTTGAATGTAGTTTTATAGAGGCAGCAATAATAGAATTTATTAAATTCCCTTGGCTGACTTTCATAACATGCCATTTGTGGAAATTGACTGGTAAGGAAGAGGTGTAAGTTAGCCTTCTACACTGATGAGAATGTAGCTTTTATTTATTTTTAAGGGGAAGGAGGGAGGATGGTGAGCAGATAAACATTAAAAAATAGAGCATTAAAAAAAAAAAAAAAATGCTTGGCACGTATGTCTTTTTTGTTTTCACAATTGTACAGTAAGGCACAATGAGAATACTGTATCACATCCTGTCAGCAATCCCAAAAATGCAGGGCTGAAGTCTTTAATGGCTTTGGAGGTATCTTAATACCTTTTCCCTACCAGTTTACTCTGTTTATTACACCTCAGTACCAGTATCCTTTTGGCTCTTATTAATACAACCTGTGGCAGCTTTCCATGCTGTTCAATTTCTAACAGTCTAAATAAAAATACAGTATGCTGTAGATGATGCCCCTGAGCTAAAGAAGTAAAGGCAGTTTCATTTTTTTCAGTTACAAGTTTAGCTTGATAGTTTGTATCTTCTCTATATTCCAAGCTTACTCACTTTTTTATGCATGCCAAGAGTACTGTACAGGTAGTTTGGTGATCATTAAGCAGATCATCATTTTGCAGAATTTTTCCCCAACCGAAGATTGAGGTGAAGATTTTTTTCTGATTTCTTCTTTGTTCTTCCATGCTTGATGTTTTTTCCCATTGGTATGCAATTTTCCCAGTTCTTGCATAATTTTGTTGATAAGTACTTATGAACAGTGCACAAAATATACTTTTTGTGGGGTGGATTACTTTTGAAAGCATGGGTGATGTGTGATTGTCTCATTAATTACTCTTACTTTTGTGCATTCTTTTTATTTGTCTGTGGATCCTACCTCATTTCGTATGTGAAAATTAAGTTTGGATTATGATAATGATGGTGAAAAATGGGAATTAGGTATTGGAAAATGTTGATGATGATGATTTATGCACTTCCAGCCTCCAATGATTTTGTTATTTTGCAGTGGACTACAGGCAGCTAGCATCAGAAGTCATCAGCATCACCTCCAACAAACCAGAGTTGTTGTGGCAATGCAGTGCCCTCATCAACCTCCTGCCGTACCAGAGGGTCATTTGGGCATTTTTATTTTTCATCCATCAAGTTGTGAGATGTGGTAGGTTCCTTTTTATCAGAACATGGAGTAGTGAGACCTGGGCAATAAAGGAACAGGATATTCACAAGCTCAAACATACAGAAATGACAATGGTTAGGTGGATGTGCACTGGGTCCCTGAGTGCAAGGCCTGGGGGGCTAGGTTTATGATGGATGAGTTGAGAGGTAGGATGGGACGGGGATGTATTGGTGTTGTGATGAGAAGTAGATTGAGATGGTTTGGGCATGTGGAGTGGGTGGGGTATGATAATTGGATGAAGAAAGTGAAAAGTGTTAATGGTGGGGGCATGGTAGTAAGTGGTAGACTGAGAAAGACCTGGGACAAGGTCATTGAGTGTGACCTCAGGGTGAAGGGACTAAATAGGGAAGCTGCCAGAGATCGAGCAGCATGGAGAGCCACCATTAGGTGACCAAGGCCGACGCATGCAAGCATGTTGGAGCCGTCAGAAATGAAATGATGGATCTCCTTTTGCCACATATTTTTAAAACATTACTTGGCTTGCTCATCTGGCATATCTTGCTGACATATTTAGCAAACTGAATGAGTTAAATTTATCTCTGCAGGGCAATTCTCAATGTATATGTTAACATTGATGGATTTTAAAGGAAAATAGTTGTGGAAGGAGATAAGCTCAGGGGGGATTTTACATGTTTTCCACAGGTAAGTGCTTGTTTTTCCATTAATAGTGATGAGAGAGAGATTGTGAAACCAGTTATTGTAGAACTTATCTGTGCTTTTAAATCTTACTTTCCTGACACATGTGAGATATCTGTACAGCTGGATTGGGTTAGAAATCCATTCCTCCTATCAGAATATAATATAAAGAAGCTTCCCATTTGCCTTCAGGAAACACTGTTAGAAATGTGTTCAGACCGTGGCCGCCAGCTGGAATTTGAAAGCTCAACCCTCACACGGTTTTGGAGCGGTGTAAAGAAGGAGCAGCCTGACCTAGGGAAGAAGGCTTTGGAAAACCTTTAGTCCTTTGGGTCTACCTACCTTTGTGAAGCATCTTTCTCTGCAATGAGCATTATCAAGGCAAAACAGAGAAACAAACTACACTCAACCCTCGGCTATCACTCCCAATTGGTCCCGCTATGGCTGCGCTATGGCCGAAACCGTGATAGCCGAATTGAAGAACTTATGGTAATAATTCTAATTGGTGCCATGACCTCAATATTTACCCCTAAGATACCTTTTGTGTACCACATATTAATAAATAATAGTCTAAAAATGAGCATGTTTTATGATGTGATCACGATTCTTATAAATACCCCTCACAGTTGATTCATTGATGTTGTGTTTCTTCCCCACACTTCGCTTGGTCTCACCATTCTCTATAAGTTTCACATTTCCAGTTTATCTGCATAACTTAGGTTCTTCCTCTTCTTTACTTCCCTGCCAGGTGCCGCAGCATTATGTTGGGTGATGGTAGGGGGATGGGGAGGGGGTACGTTGGCCATGGTCCTATCATAAAAAAGTTATTGTTCCTGCTATCAATGTTCACGGTCTGAGGGCGCACACTTGAATGGTTTGGCGGGCAGGAGACTCGGTCAGGCAGCCAATCAGTGCTCGGCTGGCGCTGATGTCACACGACCAATCACAGAGTGAAGCTTTTGTTGGCTGGGTGGAGCACTGGAGCCTGGCCTTTTTGAAATTTTCGAACATTTGCGGTGCGTGATAGCAGGCATTTAGTGCGTGATAAAGGTATTTGGGTAGTTTTTTTATATAGGCTTGATAGCGAGATACGCTATAGCGGAACCCGTGATAGCCAAGGGTTGAGTGTAAATGTAAACCTGGAACAAAGCCTGGCCACTGCAGTAGCCTCTTAACCACCCAGTATGGCAAAAATCATCAGTTAATATCAGCCCCACATTTCACATTTCACATGGAGTTGTACACTAAATACATTTCAAGAATTTATATGTTATATTGTTAGTCTTTATTGTTAGTCTTTTTCCATTACTCTACTGAATAACAGTTTATTGTCCAGCAGTCAAACTATGCGGACTTTTAATATAATTTGCATTGGGTAGCAACCGTGGGTCAGTGGGTTAGAGCACTCTGACTGAAGGGTCAGAGGTTCGACTCCACCCAAGGGTCTCTGGTAGACATCAGGAAAGGCATCCGGTCATAAAGTGCTACACGCTCCAAAATCAGAATCCTCTACCTAGGGGCAACACCTTAGCCCTTATCAAAAAAGGGAGACACAGCGTTTAGATAAAAAGAATGTCCTTCCAAATATTGAGCCTAGTGGTTTAGTGGGTAATTAAGGCGCTCCAATCGGATTGAGCTGGTGTTGGTTTATATGTAAGGGATGGTTGGGGTTTATTGCTCATGTAATGCCGCCCAGGGATGAGTGAGGCTCGTCACTCTCATCTTAAATGCCAGGACCAACTTGCCTAGCCCTGGCCTCCTATGTCCCTCATGGGGCAACACAGGATTAGATGATGATGATGATGATGATCATTCATGGGGATACTTAATGGTAGAAGGTTATAAGGGATACAATAAGAAAAAAGTTTGGACAACACTGCTCTAGACTTATCTCTGTCACTGTCACCTTTTTGAACTTTCACATCTTCATCTTTTTGAACTTTCACAGGTCGTTTTGACAACTTGGTGAGGCATGACCTGTGATACTTAGCCCCTGTTGCTATCAAATCTCCAGCTGGTATCATTGCCAGAAGTGATTCTTCTTTCAGTGTGTGAGTGCATTCTTTCACCTTGTGATGCACCTCAAGTGTAGTCACATCATGTAAGCCCTCTTTAGTGTTGGCAGGCTCTTCACATGTGAAACAAAGATTTGAGATTTCCTTATTTGCCTTCTGACTGTAACATGAAGCATCTTACCTGGATCTGGTATATTTGTGAGGGACATTTGTTTCAGATGCTGACTTCCTTTTCTGTATTGCACAGTTAACTCTATCTGTGGAAAAGTTTCTTCTGCATGAATATTGCCATACAGCATTGTGAGCTATATGTGTCCTTGCAATTCCTGTATTATCTTCATTTAACTTAGATTTCCAGAGAATATATCTGGTTCATTTGTTCATTTATCATCCAATCCTACGTTGCCCCATGAGGAGCGTAGGAGGCCGGGGCTAGGCAAGTTGTTCCTGACATTTAAGATGAGCGTGACCAGCCTCACTCATCCCTGAGTGGCATTACATGAGCAGTAAACCTCAACCATCCCTTGGATATAAACCTTCACCGGCTCAATCCGATTGGAGCGCTGTAATTACCCACTAAACCAGCAGGCACCAAAATTTGGTTATAAGGTTACCACTCAGCGTAGTAAATGGTTTCCTGGTGTTCTGGTACGTCCCCTATTTTTATAAACTGACTTAGAGTTTCTGCAAACAAAGTACTGTATACTGAAATTCACTACTTTTTCCAGGCTTTTGGGAAGCCAGTGGTCTGGTTGATGATTCATTTCTTTTATCCAAATGGCACAGAGTGTCCAGTCACTTTTTCTTCAGAGCAGGTTGCCATGGTGTGAACTTTACCTATGCTCTAGCAAACCATTACCATCTTGTTAACATCTGCATGCAGCATGGCTCATCAGCAGAAACTCAATCTTGACATAAGACAACAAATCGGCCATTATTCATCAAATATAAATATGCACATGACATGGTGTTAATTCTACATCTACTCTACTAAACCATCACCACCTTGTATGCATGCTGCACCATCACCAGATAAACAGATCTGAAAATTTAAAAAGAAAAATGTCAGTTTAACCCTATCACATGTATAATATGCATATACAGTATAATGGTATTAACTGCACCTGCTATTCAAAACAACCAAAACCACCAGAAAAGCAAACTTGAAAAAACTATAAATCAGTTTAGCTCCATAAAGAGATTTATAATTTGTTTGTGAGCATTGGTGCCGAAACTCACTCAGAGTTCAAATATGTGCTGTGTCCCCCCATAGAGATAGTTTCTGGCCCTGTGGAAATTTTTTTTCCTTTCATGATATAGAACAACTGTGCCAAAATCATGCTTTTCACAGAAAGTGCACGATTGGTCTGATATATGAGACTAAGACCTTCCATTATTCACAATATCACTGCTTTACCCCCAGATGCTTTCAACATTTCGTCTGCTACACCTTACACACCCACAGTTTTACCTGTTTCTATCTTATCACTTGCTTTAGTACAGTCTTAAGATGTGTCATTGGTGCAATATTGTCAAATCCAGTCAGTAATTATGCCATGCTACCTCATAAACATATCCTCAAACTGAGGTTGGCTGTAGAATGGCTCATACGTTCAGTGGATTGGAAGCTACAACAGGTACAGTACCCCATTTGTCTAGCTATCTATATTGCCAGTACCCTATCTATTTTCCTGTCAATCAATTCACACACACCTTAATCTTGGAAGGGATGGCCACAATCAAGGTACCCAAACCAGGTAATTACTTTATATATATATATAGATAGATAGATAATCAGTGGAGGAAGGAAAGACAAAAGAAATAAAAAAAAATGTCCATGTGCCTATAGGCCCTGGTGAGAGAGGATAGTGTTTGGAAACTCCCTGTACTCTTGTTTGCAGATGATACTGTGTTGTTGAGTGAAGACGAAGGGGAGCTGCAAGGCTTGGTGGATGAGTTTGGGAGAGTGTGTAAGAAATGGAATCTAAAGGTGAATGTAGGGAAGAGTAAAGTGATGGTATTTGAGAGAGGTGAAGTCAGTGAATGTACAGCGAGGTTGGATGGTGAGGAATTGGAAAATGTGAGTACGTTTAAGTACTTGGGTAGTGTGATGAGTAAGGATGGAGGTTTGGAGGGTGAAGTGCTTGAAAGGGTACAGCAGGGAAGAAAGGTTGCTGGTTCTTTGAAAGCAGTGATAAGAAACAGGGAAGTGAGCATGGAAATGAAAAAGTTACTACACTGTATATCTCTTTATAGACAGACAGATACTTATAGATAGGTAGATAGATAGATGGATAGATAAACACTATACAATGTGCTGATATGTTGCAGGGAATTTATGTAACCAGTGATTCCATGAAGTCCCTGGGGAATTCGTGAAATGAGTGTAAATTAGGATGGGTTAATATTAGGTTGATATAGGCTGCAGTTAGGTTAGGCTGGAATAATCCAAGTTTGGTAAGTTAATTCAGATGAACACTTAACAGTAACTTAGTATTTATATAAATTAACGTAACCTAACCCATCATAAGTAACCTAACCTAACCCCTGGATTATACCAGGCTAACCAAACCGCAGCCTAAATTAACGTTACTTAAATTAACGCATCCTAATTTAAACTCATTTCACGAAATTGGGGATTTCATGAAATTACTGGTTACACAAGTTCCCTGTAGCATGTATAATGACAAAATATTTATTATTCTCACATACAGTATACGCTGTTTCCATAAACCGCAGTTTTATCTTTATAATAATAATTAAACGGACATTAGATAAGACCCTAAGAAAAACGAAAAAGCTACGTTCTGCAGTGAAGCAACTTAAACGATGTTTATTCCTACTCTTAGCTCAACGTACCCCATATAAGTCGTAGATCTAGGCAGAAAAAATCATAATCTTATATATACTTTTGTATTATACATGTATACATAGAACAGCACTGACAGAGAAAGCAAGAATAATAATTGAGGCAAGGAGTGCTGGTGTTTCAATATGGCGACCGTAAGGCACATATTGGCGCCGCCATTTCGTGAGACTCCAGAGGCTGGTGGGGGTCATTCGCGCTAATTTCAAATCTACACCAACATTATATAACTAAATATATTGCATAAAGAATTAGCAGGAGAGATTACATAATTTTTCTGAATAGTTATTTAGGTATAGTTAAACGATTGGAGATATTGTTGAACTGCACGATTTGTTTTCGAATCTCTTGTCGTCCTACGTCATCGGCGCCATGATAGGGAGATAATAACGGACTTATATACCATCTCCTATCGCTGGTATACGCCTTTTAAAGCTGATATTAGCACATGTACCTATTACGGACGTCCTGGTGAGTAAATGTATGGTGTTTAATTTGTGTAATATTGTGAGATGTGTCGAGAACTGGATGATGGAAATTCAGGCGTTTCCCAGGGGTGGCTACCTGGCGTGCCATAGTATGTACGTATATTATTTGCCGATGGAGAGGGACGCCATTATGATTTGACGCTGATATATTAACGAAAACTATGTCCCTAGTTATGAAGGCGTGACACAATCCCCTCCATGACCCCTAAATGTAGGCTGGTGTACGGCAGAAGAACAGCTGTGGCTGGCAGATCATCTCAGTATTTTATGATACGTAAGTAATCTGCCAATAATTAGTTTCAAGACAAAAATAAGAAATAAATCATTGGAGAGGAAGAGTGAAATCTTGGGGGTGATTTTGGGGTGATTTAGGGATTGAAAGCTGGTGATTGGGGTTGAATTTTGTGGCCTATGGTTCTTTAAAAAACAAAAAAAAAATGATGTTGCTCCTTGGCTAGTGAATGGTTATCGTATAATGCCAAGACAACAATGTAGCCCCAAGCCTGTACACTGCTAATGGGGCAGTGAATCAAAATAATAAAAGTTAGGTTGTGTATGTATGTTCGTATAATAGGTGTCAAGCCAATTATTTTTCTGTTTGGGTGAGGGTAAGACCAGGGATTGTCAAACAAATACCAAACAAAAATTTTGGTGATTGTGTGCAATGTAACAGTGTGACATTGTTGGTAATTGCAACTCATAACCATGAAAATCATTGCTTTGTTTCCTTTGTGAGAACAGTAATTATACTGACCCAATTCTTTTTACATTTTTTAGGGTAATTGCAGAGAGTGTTTGAAAAATTAAAAATATTGATGATTTTGCACAATGTGACTGCACAATATTGTTAAAAATCATGATACATGAGCCTGCTGGAGTAATTTTTGTGGCTTTGGTGAGGTTAGGTCATTGTGGGCTGAATAACAGTGTGAAAACAGAGATAATGGTATTTGCAAACATGTTGTGATGGAAAGGCTATTAATTAAATATTTGCAGGCAAGCTCTGGTGATTTGTTAATGTATGGATGGATGGATGAATGAATTTATTTATCCACAATGAAGCTATCCCCTTTATATCACAGCATAAAATTGCACTTTGCCCTTGCTGATGGGTTTTATGATGTAATGGTTTGTATTTGTAGCTGCAATGGCTTTTCGTTTCAGATTATACGATGGTGAGGGCTCGTTAAGGGTGATGAAGGGTGCCATCGAAGTACGTGGTTGGATTTACGATGCTAACACTGCATGCAGTCGTGTACGTCAACTGCCCTGATGAGCCACATGTCTATCTATCCATCTGTTGGGGTGAGTAATATTTTATCTTTACATGGTAAATGGTTTTCATTACAGTAATACATCAATATACAATACCCCTAGATGCAGTACCCTGGATTAACGATTGGGGTAGAAATACCACCATACCCTGCCTAACGATGGCCAAACTCCAGTTCAACGATGGCTTATTATTTTCTTTACCGATTTTGATAATATTTTAGACTAAAATTGTGTGTTTAGGTTGATTTATAAACTGTTTTTAGGCTTAAGTTAATGTGTTTTAATCATAGGTGGGGTGAACATTGTCATTTTGGTGTTTAGGTTGATTTATAAACTGTTTTTAGGTGGGTGAACATTGTCAGGTGTTTAGGTTGATTTATAAACTGTTTTTAGACTTAGATTAATGTGTTTTAGCCATAGGTGGGTTGAACATTGTCATTTTGGTGTTTAGGTGGATTTATAAACTGTTTTTAGGCTTAAGTTAATGTGTTTTAATCATAGGTGGGGTGAACATTGTCATTTGGGGTACAGTTTACTAAGCTTGATTTTTTCCAGACATATTTGATGATTTTCAGATTTTATTTGTTGGTTTTAGTGAGTTACACTCAAACCTCGATTTAAGGGACTAAATGGGGAATCAACTTGTCCTTTAATTGAAAAAATCATTTGTTTTACCACATATAAAGACAGTCTTATGAAATGCAATGATTGTTTCACCTATGTTATATGATTCTTATTATGAAATGCAGTGATTGTTTCACCTATGTTATATGATTATTGTGTCTTCTTCATTACTTTCTATTAACCTAACCATGCCTGTGTGTGTTTCTGATATGGTACTTGACATAACAGCATGTATGTATTTAGTTGGTCTAAATTATTTTAAAGGGCAATAATTGCACTTGGGGTGCCCAGTAACAGTTAAGATAAATCCCATAGGTTCTGTGCTTTTGTTATCGTGCAGTTTCATCACGCACCATGCTTGGTGCCAGTTATGCATGATATCCAAGGGGTCACAGTGCCATATAAAATCAAGCTTAGTAAACTGTACCCCAAATGACAATGTTCACCCCACCTATGGCTAAAACACATTAACCTAAGCCTAAAAACAGTTTATAAATCCACCTAAACACCAAAATGACAATGTTCACCCCACCTATGGCTAAAACACATTAACCTAAGCCTAAAAACAGTTTATGTGGCCAGTTCATGAAATTCTGTTCAGGAAGGAACCAGAGGGCAAAAGCCTGCAAAATTGTTCCCTCCAAGAAAAAACAAAAACAAGATATCAAAGCCAAATTTTAGATCTGGTCATTTCAAGATGCACACTACACTTGAAAGACTGTATGTCATAGGCAGTAGGAAATACAGACAAAGGAAGACAGTTCTGGAGCTGACCTGTTGCATATGCAGTATGAAGGACTGGAAGTAACAGTTAATTCTGCAGTAAAGAGTTGGGCAGAAGAGAGATGAGAATTTGCTAGTAGATGAGTCTTGTCCCCTGCTGTAGTGGTGGAGGGATGTAAGCAGACTGTTCAGAGGAGCAGTGACCATTGAAGTAGCGATAGAAAGAGATAAAGATGCAATAGTGCAACGTAGAGACAGAGGTTGAAGGGAGCCAGTAAAAGGAGGAGATATAATGAGGTGGAGTCAAAGACTTTTCATCTCATTCACTCCCTTCAGCCTCTGTCTCTGCCACATTGTCATATCTTTATCTCTTTTCTGTTGCTGCTTCAGTGGTCACTGCTCCCCTGAACTGTCTGCCTGTATCCCTCTAGCACTACAGCAGGTACACAGCACCTGTCTAGTAACAAACTCTCATCTCCTTTCTCTCCAACCCTTTTATGCAGGAATTAACTATTACTCCCATCCTTCATATACCCAACAGGTCAACTCTGGAACTTTCTTCCTCTGTCTGTGTTTCCTACAGCCTATAACCTTCAGTCTTTTAAATGCAGTGTCCAGGCATCTCAATGAACAGATCTTTATTTATTTACTATATTATAAGATTTTTTTGGTGTTTTTTTCTGTGCACAATTTCTGGTTGGTTCCTGAAAGGGTCCCTTTTTCCACCAAAAAATGAACCTGTTTTATATTTTCTTGAGAAGCTGAGGATCAAAGAAATGGCAGATGATTACAGGTCCAAAGTAGAGGAGTTACTATCAGTGAATTGGAATGAAATGGATCTGGACAGCCTGTGGAATGCACATAGGGATTGCCTAGTTAGGAAAGCCAAAGCGGTATGTGGTGTGGCAAGAGTAACAACAAAGATGAAAGGTATGGCATGGTGGGATGAGGTAAAGAGAGCAGTGGAGGAAAAGAGGAAGAAGTGGCTAGAGTGGTTACAGGACAGGGGTTCAGTTGAAGTAAGAACTGAATATATTGAGAGCAAGGAGCACGTAAAGAGACTAGTGAAGAGGAAGGAGGAGGAGGTAAATGAGGATAAAGGAAGAATAATGAATGCAAACTACTCAGCAAAAACCCCATCGTAAAAGGAGTAGTGACTGTAATAAATAATATCCAAAGCCTACACTATTGAACATAAACTATGATGGATCCCCCTGAAATATAGATATTAAAGTATTGATTATTAATAATAAGTATATTTATAGAATGACTGGGAATCGTCCAGGGTGCGAATTGTCCTGACAAGGAATTGTCTGATAGCGAATTGTCTCAGAACCCGCTGATCATGAGTAATCATATAAATCAGGTTTACTGGTTACAAGGCTTTATTTAATGCTTTAACTTTATTTAAGTGCTTTAACTTACAGGTACATACCAGAACAGTAAATATTTAACTTGCAAATACAGTACTGTGGAAAAAGCAGTATAGCAAATCTTTAACGAACAAATAAATAAGGCATATTCTGACACCTATCAGGTAAACTGGTTATAAGACTACTTCTTGCTTTAATGTTATTTAATAGTACTTTAACTTGCACATAAAATTACCAGAACGGTAATGTACTATACTGAGGAAAAGCAGTACAGCAAATTACGTGATCACGTGATCAAAACAAACCATGTGCACTGCACTGATGTTCAAGGGTTTGGCCTTTCAAAGGCCTGTCTTGCATAAATTTATAGTTTTTGTATTGGTTCTTTAATCTTACGTTGTCTTATACGTATCCTAGAACTTACCGCATATAATAGCGAGCGCGTTCGGCGAGAACGTGTTCGGGGCGAACCTAGTGCATACTGCTGGTGCAGTACTGCTTGCAAATACAGTAATACTGTACCTCAATATACAATACCCTGGCTTAACGATGGTAGAAATTGCACCATATCCTGCCTAATGATGGCCAAACCCCGGTTTAATGATGGATTTTGAGTTTTTTTTACTGATTTTGATGATAATTTAGACAAAAATTGTGTTTAGATTGATTTATAAACTGTTTTTAGACTTAGATTAATGTGTTTTAGCCATAGGTGGGTTGAACATTGTCATTTTGGGGTACAGTTTACTAAGCTTAATTTTTTTCCAGACTTATATTTGACAATTTTTTTACTTTATTGGTTGGTTTTAGTGAGCTATTTACAGGTGTTAGGCTTTGGTTAGCTTCCTTGACAGCTGTTAAGCCATTTAGATTGGGTTTAAACTTGTTTTTTGGCTCATTTGGGTGGGTTTTGGGCTTGGTTTGGATGGAAACCCAAGGTACGTGTTAAAAGTACCCCAATATATTATGATACCCCGCCTAATGATGGGGTTTTACCTAACCATTTACTTCATTAAACCGGGGTATGCCTGTACCGGACAAGAACTTGCTAGCCTAGTGCAGAGTTTAGCTGATGTCTGTGAGCATTGCATCTTGAGAGTAAATGTAGAAAAGAGAAAAGTGATGGTTATTGAGAGAGAAGGTTACTCCCAGTGCGATGTTGCGGTGAATCGAGAGAGACTGGAATTGGTGAAAGAGTTCAGCCTTGCAACTCCCCTTCATCTTCACTTAACAACACAATATCACCTGCAAACAACAGTACAGGGAGTTTCCACACACTGCCCTCTGTCATTAGCGCTGCTCCAACATCTGCTGTCCTACCTTGTATCTCTTTTATAACCCCATCCATATACAGATTGAACAACCATGGAGACATGACACGTCCCTGTTTCAATCCAACCTTCAAAGAGAACAATTCACTCAGTTCCCTATCCACATACACTGCAGCCTTAGCACCCTTATACATACTCTTCATGGCTTTCAACAACTTCCCATTTACTCCATGTATTCCTAATACTTTCCACATTCCTTGTCTATCCACCCTGTCACATGCTTTCTCCAAATCCGTGAAGCCACATACAACTTCTGTCTGTTCTCTACAAACTTCTCCACTAAAGACCTAAGAATGAATATCTGATCTGCACAACCTCATCCCTTCCTAAAACCTCCCTGTTTTTCAACTAATTCTTCTGTTATTTCCCTAACTCTGTCAGTAGGTCTCCTACCATACACTTTTTCCCCTTTTCCTTTGTACAGGGGAATGATTATATCTGACTTCCAATCCTCCGGGACTCTGCCTTCCTCCCAGGCCAGTCTGCACATCTTCCAAATCCATTCTACTGCCAGTAATGATAATTCTCCACCCCTTAATATGAGAACCCCTTATCTCAAGCCCATCTCATGTCTTTCTATGGTGTGTGTTCCTTATTGTGTCTTCACTTTCTATTAATCTAACCATGCCTGTGTGTGTTTCTGATGCACAGCATATCATAATGTATGTATTTAGTTGGTCTGTGTTATTGTCAAAGGGAAAATTTGGGATTGCACTTGGGATGCCCGGTACTGTAGGGTAAATCCCATAGGTAGTGTGCTTTTGTTATTGTGCAAGTTCTTTATCACACACCAAGCCTTGTACCAGTTATGCATGATAACCAAGGGATCACAGTACCGTATATAAACGTGTGTTGCCAGGTGAGCTTGACTGCGACATTTTCTCTCATTTTCCTGTGTCTGTCCTCATCTCTTCCTATTTCTGCCATCTTTTCTGTCACTTTTTGTTAATCTTGTTTTCTTTTTCGGGTGGCTTTACATTGATTGACAAGCCAAAAAGTTTCCTAGATCCCAGGAAACCATTTACAACATTGGGTGGTAACTATATAACCAACCCATACATGTTCCCTATGTGTCAGCAAGTGGGTTGGTGGTGGGTTAGTTTCCCTCCATATAAAATAACTAACTTGCAGCCAAACGACCACCTATTACGGGATTATGGTGTCTGGCAATAGATATATAGGTAGATAGACAAGTACAGTATCCTTGAGTTAGTGAGTAATGTGGTGTGGATGATTTTCAGGAGTGGAAGGATTGCCATTGCTGGTGACTCAACTCTGGCCATTTCTACCTCTTCACCAAGTTAGCTGCCATCCATGACTGGACTAAACCACATATCTGCAGTTGGTACTACACATCAAGTTAAGCCACAGTGGAATGAAGGTTAGTATTGCATTGCAGTTCTGTAGCAATTATCAGTCATTGGTATCATTATCCATGTGTAGTTTTCTTTGGGGCAGAGGGCAGTGAAATGGCAGGGGCAGGGCGACATGTAGGTGATTTGTCAGTGCCCACCCCTTACAGGATTAAGGCGTCTGCTTAGATAAATATAGTTTTCTTTGGCACAGGATGTAAAATATCCAGAACTATAAAAGGAGGCAGGTAAATGGGAAGGTTTAACAGAAGAGTAACGAGTAAAATGGGCTTTACATCCATTTATTCTACTGTCAATCTTTTAAAAATTCTCAGCTCCATTTAGAAGGCATTACACCATATACAAATGACCTTATAGTCTCTTGCAAGTTGTTCATTTTAGAGGAAGTATTGAAAAGATATGATTGATACCATTTCAGAACCAAAAAGCTCAGAGTCGGAATTGTGGGAATTTTACTGACTCTGACCCCAACTCCTTGCTGTCAGAGTTATAATAAAAATTAAGTGTACAATATTAACCATGCTTCCATATCTAAGCTATAGTTTCTGTACATTTGATCTGCAAAGTACATGGTCTCTTGCTATTCCCTTTTCACACATTGGGTGGTAACTATATATACTGTATTATAACCAACCAACACATGTTCTCTATGTGCCATCAAGTGGGTTGGTGGAGGGTTAGTGTCCCTCTGTGTAAAATAACTAACCCAAAGTCAAATGGCCACCTGTTACTGGATTATGGTGTCTGGCAATAGATAATTGATAGACTAGTACAGCATCCTTGAGTTAGTGAGTAATGTGGTGTGGATGATTTTCAGGTGTGAAGGGTTGCAACTGCTGATGACTCTCAACTCTGGGTTTGTCCATCTGTTCACCAAGTGAGCCGCCATCCATGACTGGACTGCCATAAAGGGTAGTAATTTACCTTAAGTCGTTGAGGAAACAAGGTGGGTATTACTGTCATTTTTCATTAGAGTAAACCCTTGATGTAACAAATTAATTGGGGAGGGGTGGGTCGCTATATCTGAAAGTTCGCTACATACGAGGTTCAGTATTTCCGAGGGATTACCAAACCAGTTCCCTATGTAAGTGGAGTCGTTCTGTCCAACATGCTACCTAAAGTAATTCAGTGAAGTTTTACATGGAGAATTCAATGGTTTACGAAGTTGTACTTGTAAATACAATACTGTATGAAGTTGTACATATAAATACAATATCTATAATAAGAATACAGTATAATGTAGTACTGTTGCAGTACACTTACTGTCCCAGGAAGGGATGCTGTTGTCACTGTGGCCTGATTTGCGAACTTTCCCCTCATTTAGCGACCTTTGTTTGCAAAATCCAAGGAAAGCTCGGTCACGATTTGTCTGTTCGTTATATCTGAAATTCGCAATACCAGGCGTTGGAATGTGAAACAGCCGCTTTCACCGTTCTCACACTTCCTACTGAGCAGGCTCCTCCTGCATACTGCAAGACTTTTCTGACGACGTCACCACTTGCAGTGTAACAAGTGTGTATGCGCACACACACTAACAGCAATGTGCACTAACACTCTCTTTCTCTCTTCTTAATTTGACGAATGATTCCAAGGACAAAGCTGATTGGATTATTGGCGTCCAATACATAGACTTTTGTTTAAGTGCCATTAAGACCCAGTCTGTAGCCACATACAAATATTTGGTGTCCCTTGAAGTACTATAATCCTTCTAGTCCCAGCTGACTGCTGCACATAGCTGCTCGGTCAAGGCATCTTTCTTGGTGAGACAGTCAGCCAGTTGTTGTGATGTGTCCATCCAAGACACTTCATCAATCCCCCCTCGCTCCAACATGTCTTGTAATGCAGCAATATCATTGTGCAATCTCCTGTGTTCAGCGTTCCTGCAGGAGTAAAGGGTGTCCACCAAACTCTTGTTATCGATGAAACACTTGATCTTGAAATCTCCACACCATCACAGAATTTGGCAGTTGCATGTCCTGCTTCATAAATTTGCCACAGGCAACGTGCCCTCTTCCTTAAATGCCCAGAAAGTTTTTTTTTTTCCCCCACATCCCCTGGGGAGGGGGGAAAGAATACTTCCCCAGTATCCCTGCTTGTCGTAAGAGGCGACTAAAAGGGGCCTTTCTGTCTCCAGTCTTTCTCTGCTTATTGTCCTCTTCTGCTTTTCTGTCCTGCCTCTCTTCTTGATATTTCTGTGTTTCTTCTGGCCTTTATTTTCCCTCTACTCCTACAATGCCATATTATGTGTTGGTGTTAATTCTTTGCTTTTCCTTACTTCAAATCACTTCTTGCAGTCAGCATTCAACATTTAACTATCTGTGTTGCATATGTACCAAAATTGAGAGTTTTTATAATACACAGTAGTTGGAATTGCCAGGCCCATGCAGTAATATGTTTTATGATGTACTGGTACTGTTTCTGTGTGTTTCTGCCGTAGTTATTCATTTCAGATTGTGCCATGATGGAGGTGTGTGTGCAGTGCCTTTGAAGGGAGTGGATTGATGTGTATAGACACCATAACTGCACAGGACAGCCCTTCGGAAATAATTGCGTGCCTGTGGTTGATGGGTCTTTGGCCAGACAGACTGGGGTTGATCTACAGCAACCAAGAGGTATATAAAAACATCAATAATGTCCAGATTGACTCTGTTGGATACATTTATGTGAAGCTACAGAGCGTGGTTAATGTTTTTGGCATATCCAATAGAGCCAAGATTCAGGGAGCTTGAATAATGAGTGAATGGAAGTGTGGCCCATTGGATTGGGCAAATTTGGGCTGTCAGGACGTTGCTACTCCTCACCCTGCCGTAGGGTGGGAAAGGAGGTCCAGGTGATGATGATGATGATCTATCTATCTATCTATCTATTGCCAGACACCATAATCCTGTAAGGGGTGGCCATTTGACTTTGAGTTATTGGTTTTACGGGGAGGGGCACTAACCCTCCACCAACCCACTTGTTGACACGTAGGGAGAACGTATGGGTTGGTTATATGGTTGCCACCCAGTGTTGTAAATGGTTTCTTGGCTTACAGGAAACCATTTGGCTTGTCACTCAATGTAAAGCCACCTGTAAAGGAAAGAAGAGCAAATCAAAATACAAGAGAGAGCCAAATTCAAGATCTGATCATTTTGAGATGCCTGGACACACTGTGTTTGAAAGACTGGAGATCATAGGAAGCAGGAAATACAAACAGAGGGAGACAGTTCCAGAGTTGACCTGTTGCATAAATGAAAGGCTGGGAGTAACGGTTAATTCTTGCATTACAGAGTTGGACAGAAAAGGGATGAGAGTTTGCTGCAAGACAGGTGCTACGTGCCCATCGTAAAGGTGGAGGAATGCATGCAGACAGTTCAGAGGAGCAGAGACCATTGAAGAAGTGATTGAAAAGAGATAAAGATGCAACAGTGCGATGAGGAGACAGAGGTTGAAGGGAGTCAGTAAGAGGAGGAGAGTTAATGAGACGAAAAGTCTTAGACTTCACCCTATTGAGAAGAGCTGTATGTGGGGAGCCTTCCCACACATGAGAGTTGTACTCCACACAGGGACGGATAAAACTCCTGTATAGAGTCAACAGTTGTGCAGGTGTAAAGAAGGAACAGAGTCTGCTTAGCACACCCAATCTCTTCGAAGCAGATTTTACAAGAGATGTAATATGATCTTTCCAAGATACATCCCAAGTAAGTGAAACCCCAAACATGTTCAAGGATGATGCAGGATTAAGCTGAATATTATTAAACATTAGTGTGTATACCTGTGGAAGATTTTGTCGGGTTGATAAGTGTAAAAACTGAGTCATTGATGCATTAAAAACAACCAGATTATTTTTACCCCAGTCAGCGATATGAGCCAAGTCAGACATTAGGTGTGCCATAGCCTCATCCCTTGTTTGTCAAAGTAACTGCTGAGATGGAAGTTGAGGGAACCAAATAGAAAGGTGAAGGGTGGAGTCATCAGCGTACGAGTGGATAGGGTTAGATGTACTGCTTAGAAAGTCATTGATGAATAAAAGGAAGAGAGTTGGTAATAGGACGGAGCCCTGAGGAACACCACTGTTGATAGATCTAGGAGGAGAACGATGGCCTTCTACAACAGCGGCTATAGAACGACCAGAAAGGAAGCTAGAGATGAAGGCACAGATAGAAGGATAGAAACCGTAAGAGGGCAGTTTGGAAATTAAAGATTTATGCCAGACTTGATTGAAAGCCTTTGAGATGTCAAGTGCAATGGCAAAGCTTTCACCAAAGTCCCAAAAGGAGGATGACCAGGAGTCTGAAAGGTAGGTTGGTAGTGGGTGTGTACTAACCAGCGTACTTTATTATAATGCCCAATCCAGGTGAAGACATAGCATAGATACCATGTACTGTGTAGCTTTCTCTTTGCATCACCCTTGTTGGCTAAGCATTTTATTTGTAATCATGTGTATGGAGTGTGCTGAGGTGAATATTTTTGGTACTGTTGCAAGAGGCAGACTGAGGAAGACTTGGGACAAGGTCATAGAGGGTGACCTCACAAGTGAGAGACTGATTAGGGAGGCTGCTGGATATTGAGCAGTATGGGGAGAGCAAGAGTTTAGTTATCATTCCGCATTATCTGCATGTTATTTAAAATGTGTGTGTGTGTGTGTGTGTGTGGTTATTGTACTTCAGCAGATGTTAACACAGTGGCTCACACCAAAATTGCTCTTCTCACAGTACACCATCCGTCTTTCAGGGGATAGGGAGTTGAGGGATGTTTGTATAGCCAGGGACTGGATCCACTACAGCTTCCTTTTACGGGATAAGGAGGGAATTGAGGGATGTTTGTATAATCAGGGAGTGTAGCCAGCTAATTATGTGAGTGCCACTAATCACAGCCATCAGTTTGTAGTCCCCAGGTGTATTTAACAGACAGAAACCATGAATCGGGGTCACAGACTTTAAGTAAGGCACTGACATGCATCGTGTTTTAATTATGATAGTTCTTTCACCTTGACCTGGCCTAGATTTCAGCCTCTTGTAGCTTTATTTCATTCAGCTCTGACAGAAAAAGTGTTGTGACTCAAAATCCTTTCCATGGCACTTCTTTGTGACTGGCATTGTACCGTATTATTTCAGCTCAGTTTCAAGGTGATTTTTCAATTTTATGCCAAGTTTGTAGTATAAGTAATAGTAGTTGCAGCCCCCGGTTCATTGAGCAACATGAACCGAGTGGGCTGCAGGTGGAAGTTCCTCTTCTGCAGTCCACCATTACATCAGTGCCACCCCATGAAGGCTGCAGGGTTATTCCAGGCCAACTCACCCCAAACCTCCCAGTTCATGCCGTCAATTTTCTTGGAAATATTCAGGAAAATGCTTGTATTTGTTTGTGGCCACCCCTTATGGGATTAGGGCATCTGGCAATAGATGGATAGATAGAACCATGCAAAATCTTGCTGTCTTCAGAGAATGTTATGAACTTAACCAGAGACTGAAAAGGTTAATATATAATTTTCACTTTCAGGTTGGAGTTGACTCAGCCGTGGAAACTGCCATGTCATCGTATCATATCGTACATAACGGCTCCAACATGCTTGCCTGCGTCAGCCTTGGTCACCTAATGGCGGCTCTACACGCTGCCCGATCTCTGGCAGTCACCATGACAATTATCTCCACTGTCTAGTAAGTACCTGAATGTGGTTGCATTTTGTTCAAGACTAAATCTGGGGGTTTGCAGGCTGATGTTGCCTTTCTCCTGCAGTCCACCATGCTCCTCTTGGGGTTTAGGAAGTTAGGAATGTTTGTCTATTGGCACCACTGCATGAAGACATTCCTTTGCAGTACCAGAGTGGTTTTATACTCCATATTATTGACTAAGGTGCTCATTATTCACTTTATCATATATTCCTATTCTCCTGCATTCTAAACCCTACCTTACCCTGTCTTTGGATGGGAAAAGAGGGAGGGATGATGGTTTTCTTGCACGTAATATTACTTTCCAATTGTTTATCATGTATTTTCCCCTGTGTAATATAAGTCACCATATTTGCCTCAGTTTCCTAGCCTTATCAGCTTCCGTACCTTGCCTTCATATATGATCATTTACTATATCCATCCATCCTCTTGCTCTGTGAGAGAGAGGGGTGTAAGTTGGGGGAAAGGCAGCAAAATAGCAAGGGACAGGGTGACATGGAGGCGATTTGTCTGTGGCCACCCTTTACACGATTATGGTGTCTGGCTGTAGATAGATAATTATGATAGGTTCTTGTCCTACCATGCCTCCTTTCACCTCTAAACTCTTTTCACCACCATATCTGCATCCATTCTCTCCATATAATTATTTCTGTCTAATGTCACACTAAAGATTTGGATATAAAAGGAAGGTGGAAAGAGCACTTTGAATCTGTTCTAAATAGACCAATCCCAGCTGAAGAGGACATTTTGCCAGCCGAGAGAGATTTGCAGATAGAAACAGGGGATATAACTTTGGAAGAGGTAGCAAAATCTATAAAGGAGTTAAAGAATTTTAAGGCCCCAGGTGAGGATGGAATATTCCCTGAAATGCTTGAGGTGGAAAATGACGAGTTGATGAATGCGCTTTTGAAACTTTTTAATGTGGCTTGGGATAATGGTGGAATTCCAGAAGAGTGGAAAAATGGAGTGATTATAAAAATACCAAAAAAGGGAGATTTAAGTGTGTGTGGCAACTGGAGGGGGATAACTTTGACACCTGTAGTTGCAAAAGTCTTTTCCAAAATCTTGTTGAACAGAATAGAGCCAGTAATTGATAAAATTTTAAGAGAAGAACAAGCGGGATTTAGAAAGGGTCGAGGTTGTAATGATCAGATTTTTATTGTAAGGCATCTAATGCAACAAGCTAATGAGATGAAAATGCCACTTAACATGTGTTTTGTGGATTTTGAAAAGGCGTTTGATAGTGTTTCACGTGGAGCTATGTTGAAAATTATGAGATTCTATGGTATACCAGAAAAGTTTATAAATATTATTAGAAGCCTGCATGAAGGTACTTTTTGTAAGGTAATGGTGGGTGGTTCTTTGAGTGATCCATTTCAAGTTAGGTCAGGAGTGATTCAAGGAGGAGTTCTTTCGCCATTGTTGTTTGTTTTGGTTATGGATTATGTTGTGAAAAAAGTTGTAAGGAGAACGGATGCAGGAATTAACTGGAAAGAAAATAAGAAGCTGATGGATTTGGTCTATGCTGATGATATTGTACTGATTTGCGGAAGTATTTACGAGATGCAGAGGGTGCTTGATTGTCTGGTGGAGGAAGGAGAAAAAGTGGGATTGGTAATAAACTGTGGAAAGACTGAAATTATTAATATGAATGTGGAGAACCAAATCGATTGTGTAATTGGGAATAATGTGGTGAAGAATGTAGAAAACTTTAAATATCTGGGAACGATTGTATCATCTAATGGATCATTAAACAATGAAATTGAGGAGAGGATTAGACAGGCTTGGCGAGCTGTTGGAATGTTGAAATCTGTTTGGAATAATAATATGCTTTCGGTACATACTAAAGTGAAAATTTACAAGTCCATGGTTAGACCCATTTTAATTTACGGGCATGAGTCATGGTACAGTACAATTGCAACAGATCAGAAAGTATTAGGATTTGAGAATAAAATACTGAGAAGGATTCTTGGGGTAAAGTGGCAAGACAGAGTTACAAATGAAAGAGTAAGGGATATTACGAGAGTGGAACCAGTTAATGAATATGTGAGACTGTCTTGTTGGAAGTGGCTGGGGCACATATACAGAAAAGAAGGTAGTTTAATACAGGATGTGCCAGAGTGGATTGCTAGAGGAAGAAGAGGTAGAGGTAGGCCGAGGGAAACCTGGTTGAGGACAATGAAAAAGGAAGCAGGAGAGGAGTGTTGGTGGGACCTGAAGGAGATGGCAAGAGACAAATATTGGTGGAGAGAGTTCATTGAGGCCCTATGCATCCCGTGGGGTGTCACAGGAAATGATTGATTGATTGATTGAATGTCACACTCGTTAGGAGAAACACATTGAGGTGGTTTGGCCATGTGGAGAGGATGGAGAGTGAGAGACTGACAAGGAGAGTGTATGTGAGTGAGGTGGAGAGGGAGGGGAAGTCTAAAAATGAAAAAGAGGGATGGAGTGGAGAGGTATGTGAGAGAGGTGGGTGTGTGGGCTGGGAGCAGGCCAGTGAAATGGTGGGGGACAGGGCAACATGGAGGCGATTTGTTTGTGGCCACCCCTTATGGGATTAAGATGTCTGGCAATAGATAGATAGACACACTCTTTAACACTTACATCACCAAGTTTCCTCACTTCGTATATAATTTTTACCTCAGTTGTTGGCTGCTCCAAGAAGTGTCTCAGCTCCATGTCTTTTATAAAACTGACATTTCATCACTCTTACAAGAATTTGTAAGCCCCAGCCTTGATAGTGTGTCCTGTAGTGCTGTGTTTAGGAAGAAAATTGGTAGATAACTTAAGAGTAGATAGGAACTTGAAGTCAGATGATTTTTTTGTCTCAGAAGGAACAGCAAGTTGGTCAGGGATGGGAAGGATACATTTGGTGAGCAGTTTGTGTCATAGGATTAACTACCAGACTCACACCTCAAGCTTAGGAACCAATTTAGGAAGTAAAGAAGCCATGAAGTCAAGAAGCTTTGTGTAGTGGAGGGAGGTGTGGAAATTTAAAGAGTAGGGGGGGTAGACTATCTGTCTATCTATCTATTGCCAGACGTCTTAATCCCACAAGGGGTGGCCACAAACAAAGCACCTCCATATCGCCCTGTCCCCCACTATTTCACTGCCTTGCTCCCAGCTCACACCCCTCTCTCTCATATGCCTCTCCACTCCATTCCTCCATCTCATCCTTGGCCTCCACCTCACTCACACATTCTCCTTGTTAGTCTCTCACTCCATCCTTTCCACATGGCCAAACCACCTCAGTGTGTTTCTCCTCAACGCTTCCTTTCACATCCACATCACAACACTCCTTCACTTCCTCATTTGTTTGTCTCTCCACGAGACTCCTCATGCTCCTCTTAAATAACTCATTTCCACTGCTCTCACTCTTGATTTCCTCTAAACCTGGAAAGCATTTACAACACTGGGTGGTAACTGTATAACCAACCAATATGTGTTCTGTACGTGGCAACAAGTGGGTTGGCAAAGGGTTAGTGCCCTTCCCCGGAAATCAGCTCCTGTAACTAAAAATACGAACATGGGAGGTAGACAAGTAGACAAAATAAACTTAGGGTGAGTTACTGGAGATGGCAATGAGTACAGTATGGAGTAGAGTAGAAGTTCTTTCTGGACTCTGAAGCAATGCTTAGTGTGGGTAGTGACCTGTATTTTCCATTAATGGTGATACCCTGAACGGAAAATGACCCAGCACCCTGTTTCTTTGAGCCATCATCAGAATAGGTCACCACGACTTGTTCATCATAGTTTATGATCTTGACTGTCTCATCTAGTGTGCACACCTCAGTGCTCTTGCCTCCTTCCCTGACTCTCTTGGATTCTGGCAGAGTGTCCAGATCAGTGACCTCTAGGTTATCGTGTGCCTTCCAGTTTGTGTCAAACATGCGGTTTCCAACTGTGATGATGGCTGCTACAGCCTGTGCTTCACACATGTGGTAGCAGCTCTCCAGTTTATGAACGCTTATAATACAGTCATTACTCGTTTTACAATGTTTCGGTTTACGATATTTCGCTACAACGATAATAGAAAAGTTCCACCCCAAAATTCGATTTACAATAAATTTTCTGCTGTAACGATTTTGCCATCGGTTGTGGCAAACAGTTTTTCCACTTTTTATGCATTTCTGTAAGTCTGGGCACATTTTAACCGACATAGCTGAATTCCTGGACATCAAAAACATATATTTAGACACCAAAACAATATTTTCACATGAATTAGAAGCAGAGATTGAGGCATATTGTCTTTGATTATACCTTCATTTTTGGTGAAAAAAGTTGCATGTATATGTTGAGTTCAAAGGCCATTTACTGGAAATTGACCACTTATCCAGATGTCTACCCAAGATTTTTCTGAACCTTAGATGGTATACTTGATTAATCTGAAGAGTAATTTTCTGCCTCTCCTATGCATGCAAACCAACCCCCAGCTCCAGTAGGGTGGAGTCAAAGGTTTTTCGTCTCTTTAACTCTCCTCCTCTTACTGGCTCCCTTCAACCTGTGTCTCTTCGCCACATTGTTGCATCTTTATCTCTTTTCTGTTGCTACATCAGTGGTCACTGCTCCTCTGAACTGTCTGCTTGCATTTCCCCACCTCTACGACGGGTGCGTAGCATTCGTCTAGCAGCAAACTCTTATCCCATTTCTGTCCAGCTGTCTAATGCAAGAGTTAACCGTTACTCCCAGTCCTTCATTTATGCAACAGGTCAACTCTGGAACTGTCTCCCTCTGTCTGTATTTCCTACTTACTATGATTTCCAGCCTTTCAAACACATTGTGTCCATGCATCTCGAAATGAACGGATCTTGAATTTGGCTCTCTTTTGTATTATTTTTGTTTTGTTTTTTTCTTGGAAGGAATGGTTTGTGGGCTCCTGGCCTTTGGCTCCTTCTTCATTGCATTAAAAAAAAATGAATAATAAAAATAAAATGAGGCACAGGGAGTATTATGGAGGCTTGGTTTCTGGATGGACTCCGGATATGCGTCAGTCCAAGCAGTTGACAGTCACCATAGAAGGCTGCACATCACCCCATCATCTGGTTATATGGTTACCACCCAGCATTGTAAACAGTTTCCTCAGTTACAGGAAACCATTGGGCTTGCAACTCATTGTAGAGGCACCTGCACTGGAAAAATAATAAAATGTGACAGGATGGCAAGGGAGAAGTAGGAAGAGAGGACACACAGAATGAGAAAGGGGAAGGAAGAAGTAGGTGGGACTATATCAAGGGAATGAATGATGGTTGTGGATTTGGAGAAGGCATTTGATAGAGTTCCATGGGTGATAGTAAAAATGGGCTGTGAGAGAGCTGTGAGAGGCCAAGGATGAGATGGGGGAATGGAGTGGAGAGGTATATGAGAGAGGGGTGTGTGAGCTGGGAGCAGGGCAGTGAAATGGCGGGGGACAGGGCGACACGGAGACAATTTGTTTGTGGCCACCCCTTACGGGATTAAGGCGTCTGGCAGTAGATAGATAGATAGAGAAAACTGTATCTTAATGGATTGTCAGGTTGACGTGAAATTTTATGAATGGGCAGCTGCTGTACATGTGAGAGTGAATGGAGAGTTATGTGAGGAATTATCAAGTTCATACAGGCGTTCACACGAAGCAGGAATAACAGGGGGCCTATTGCCACATATTAAGGTTACCTATTTATCTATTGCCATAAGGGGTGGCCTCAAACAAATCGCCTCCGTGTTGCCCTGTCCCCTGCCATTTCATTGCCTTGCTCCCAGCTCATACCCCCTCTCTCATATACCTCTCCACTCCATCCCATCTCCTTGGCCTCCCTCTCCCTCTTCCCTCCCTCCACCTCACTCACATACACTCTCCTTGTCAGTCTCTCATTCTGGTGAGAAAAAAGAGTGGATGTGAGGGTACAAAGATTCAACAAACATGTGAGAAAAGAATAGACAGGATTATCTCCCACCCTCCACACCATCCAGGAAGGGAGGGAGGCAGGAAGAAAGGTAGGGAAGTGTTTTTAAAATGATCAAGCATTAGAATTTTGATAGGAAAGGGAGAAGCTGTGCATTAAATAATCACTAATGTACACTTATAAATAAATAAATAAAGTTTCAATATGTAAGTGTCTGACCCATAGGGCATGATTTATTTATGTATTTATTTTTTTATAGCCAAGATTGAGGTCATAGTAACAGACATTTACAGGAAGTCATGCATTACCAGCAGATTCCCTTTGACCTTGTCTGTTTATCTACCTGTATCTATCTGTATAACTTACCAGACACGTTAATCCTTCAAGGGGTGGCCACAGACAAATCGCCTCCATGTCACTCTGTCTTCTGCCATTCACAACTCCTCTGATATCTCTCACCACTCCATCCCACCATCTTAGCCTTAGTTTGCCCTAATACCTCACTCATACAGTCTCCTGGTCAGTCTCATTCTCTGTTCTCCACATGACTGAACCATCACAGAGTATTTCTCGTAACATCCACATCACAGTGCTTGTCACCTTCATCATTTGTCGTTGTTTTTCCATATAATTCCACATGCACTTCTCATATACCTCTTTTTCACTCCACATGCTCCTCTCAGATAACATTTTTTCACTCTTTGCCACTCTTCCACTGCTCTCACCCTTGACCTGTGTCCTTTCACCAGGGATGAGACCAGCATGTTAACCCTGTGGAGGAGTCTGGTACTACCCAAGCTTGAATAAAAGTTCCGTAGCAAGAGGGGAAGATCCTGCCACGTCAAAGGATATTTCACAAACGTGTTAACCTGCACCGTAGAAGCCTTCAAGCCGAAATCAGACGCCTTCCTGCGAAAGATGGGAGACACACCACCTCTTGCCGCATACTGCGACAGGCTAGGGTATTTGCAAGAATATATTGATGCCACGGCACTGCGTAACTGAGGCTTAGTGGCTGAGATCTCCATAGGGTGTCATAAGGTAAGGCTAAGCTTCACTTCCATATGATAGAGTAGGGATCATTGTACTGTAATAAAGTTTCTCCCTCTTTCTCTCTATCTCTATCTGTTTATTTATCTACAGTAAAAGTCCCATTATTCGGCATCTATGGGACCAGGATGATGCTGAGATGTTGGATTTACCGAATAATCAAAAACCTACCCACTCAGTACCTTAAATATATTGGTGAACACTGTCATCACCACTTATGGTATTACAACTGTTTGGAGAGAGTATACTGTACAATACTGCAATCAATACAGTACTGTACCTGAATCTGAAATATATATATATATATATAAATTAGTGAACATATACAAGTGGGGTGCTAAGAATCTCACGGTTGCCTCAATTACAATCTAATTCCTTTGTTAATGCAAAAAATACAATTAAAATTGGTAACTGGAATGTGAGAACGCTAAATCATGACGGTAAAATCGATGAGTTAGTGAAGGTTTTTCAAAATTACGGACTTGATATTTGTGCTCTGACAGAAACTAGATTAATTGGAGTCGATAAGTTGGATTTGGAGGATGGTATACGTTTATTGATATCTGGCCGACAGGACGGAATGCATTATCAGGGAGTAGGATTGTTGCTGGGTTGTAAGGCAAATAAGGCTTTATGTGAGTGGGATCCTATAGATGAGCGATTGTTATACGCACAGTTTAAATCAAATCATGGCAACATCAGTCTGTTTGTGTGTTATGCACCTACTAATGATGCACTCGATGAAAGGAAAGACACATTTTATGAAAAGTTGCAAGAAGGAGTAGGAAGGGTACCTAGACATGATGTTTTGATCTGCGTTGGAGACTTTAATGCAGTAATGGGCTGTTCAAATGAGGGATTTGAGGCATGTATGGGTAAGATGGGAGTTGGTAGTAGGATGAGTGAAAACGGAGTGAGGTTTGGAAGCTTCTGTCTAGCAAATGACTTAGTCATCGGGGGCACACTCTTTCAGCATTGCAATATACACAAGACAACTTGGGTGTCGCCGTGTGGAAAATATAAAAATCAGATTGATCACATCGCTATCAGTAGGAGGCATAGAAGTTCTCTGCTAGATGTTCATGTTAAACGGGAGCGGATATTGGTAGTGACCATCAACTCAGCATTGCAAAAATAAGGTTTAAACTTAAAAATCAGAAGAAGGAAAAATCTGGTGTTGGTAGATACGATATTGTTAAGCTTAGAAGGGAAGGAGAAGAAAAGGAGGAATTCAGATTAGAATGCAGAAATAGGTTTTTGGTGTTGGAAACGTTGGAAGAGGGGGAAAAAAGTGTAGATGAGATGTGGGAGGATGTGAACAAAGTTTTGCATGAGACTGCTGAATGTACGATTGGAAGGAGACATAGATTCAGGAGAAAGAAATGGATATCAGAGGAAACGTGGGATATGATAAAAAAGAGAGGTGAGGCTAAATTGAGGAGTGAGATGCAATGCGTTGATGAACGAGAGATTGAATTAGCAAGAGCTGCGTACTGGAGTTTGAATTCAGAAGTAAGAAGGTTAGCTAGGAGAGATAAAAGAAGATGTGTGGATGAAAAGGTTGCAGAGACTGAAATCTTAATAAACAAAAATGATGGACAGAGTCAAAGAATAGCATATGAATCGATTAGAGAACTGAGTGGTAATGCAGGTAAACGCAAGGAAATACCAGTTAGAGACAGGGAAGGAAATTTATTGACCAAAGATGGAGATATTAAAAATAGATGGAAAGAGCATTTTGAGACAGTTCTTAATAGACCAATACCACCAGAAGAGGATATACCGTCTGCTCAGGAAGATTTAAATATAGAAACAGGAGAGTTGAGGCTTGCAGAAGTGGAGAAAGCAGTAAAACAGTTAAAGAATAATAAGGCACCAGGGGAGGATGGTTTATTTCCGGAAATGTTTAAAGTGGAGGGGGATAGATTAATAATGATCTTGACCAAGCTATTCAATAAGATATGGGTGACGGGGTTACTACCATCAGTTTGGAAGAATGGTGTAATTGTTAAAGTTCTGAAGAAGGGAGACCTGAGTGAATGTGGTAATTGGAGGGGAATCTCTTTGTCACCGATAGCTTTGAAAGTTTTCAGTAGAGTGTTGTTAAATAGGTTGGAGCCGGTGGTTGAGGGTATTCTGAGGGATGAACAGGCTGGTTTTAGAAAGGGACGTGGTTGCAATGATCAGATCTTTATAGTTAGGCATTTGATGCAGCAAGTTAATGAAATGAGAGTACCGTTAAGTCTTTGTTTTGTTGATTTTGAAAAGGCTTTTGATAGTGTTTCGAGAGAGACTATGGGGAAGATCATGAGACATTATGGAATACCAGAGGAGTTTGTGAGGGTCATTATGAACATGCATGAGGACAAATTTTGTAAAGTGATGGTTGATGGTTGTGTGAGTGATTCGTTTGAAGTCAAGTCCGGAGTAATTCAAGGTGGTGTTCTATCGCCTTTACTATTTATATTGGTCATTGATTACATTATGAAACGCGTTGGAACAGAAACCGGTGCAGGTATACTTTGGGGAGAGAACAGGAAACTTTTGGATTTAGATTATGCAGATGATATAGTTTTGATTTGTGATGGGCCAGAAGAGATGCAGAGAGTGTTGGACTGTTTGGTGAGTGAAGGTCGCAAGGTGGGTTTGGTTATTAATTGTGGAAAAACTGAAATAATCAATATGAATATGGAAAATGCGCAGGAATGTGTAATTGGAGGTATGGTTGTAAAGCAAGTTGATAGGTTTAAATATTTAGGTACTTATTTAGCCAAGGATGGTTCTTTGAACTTTGAATTCGGGGAAAGGTTAAAGAAGGCTAATCAGGCAATGGGAATGCTTAAAAATATTTGGAATAATAACAATTTTTCTGTGCATACAAAAATCAAACTTTATAAGGTAATGGTTAGGAGTATCTTAATTTATGGACACGAGTCTTGGTACAGCACAGTGACTATGGAAAATAAATTCTTGGTGTTTGAAAACAAAGCACTTGGAAGAATATTAGGAGTTAAGTGGTGGGAAAGGATACCAAATAGTAGAATTAGAGAAATAACGGGAGTGCAGCCGGTCGATGAATATGTTAGGTTCTCACGATGGAAGTGGCTAGGACATGTGTATAGGAGACAGGGAATAGTACGAGGTACACCAGGGTGGGTGGCACTTGGTAGGAGAGGTAGAGGAAGGCCAAAAGAGACGTGGGTGAGGACAATGAGACGGGAAGCTGGAGATGAGTGTTGGGGAGATCTTGAGGAGTTAGCACAAGATAGGATGTGGTGGTGTGAGTTCATCGAGGCCCTATGCATCCCCGAGGGTGCCACAGGAAATGATTGATTGATTACTACAGACTTCGCAAATTCTTACTGCCATGTAATTAAACCTTACTGTTCCCAGGTTATATTGTTCTTGCTGCTAACCAGATACTTTTGTTAATCAGGGTTTGGAAGGAAGGGACTAATGTGTACTATTTTTTCAGGTGTGTTAATTGACCCAGCTGTGGAAACTGCCAACAGAGATGGAGAAAGGGGAGAAGAAAGCCACAGCCAGCTGCCAAATTAATACCAACCAGCTGCCCAATCACGGTAATACCAACCATCTGCCTCCACTCTCAGGTAAGCATCCCATTGTGACTTTTTTGAATTTTGCCAAAGGGACCTGTAGTATTGGGCCTTCTGCTCTTGTCATAATATACTTGCTACCACCAGACTCCTTCATTTATATTAGGAGACGGCCATCATTGTGAAGGAATCTATCTACTACCCAGTTTGCCACTATCTATCTGTTTAAACTGCCATCTGTCCTTATTCAGTGCTGAGTTGTAACAAAAGATTAACACAGGAGCCGTCGGAATTTCTTGTTCTGCTGGGAATAAGGAAGTACTTGAGGGACTATAACCAAGGAATTGAGCCAGACAGATGATGTAAAATGGATTTGTTCTTCTTAGGTCTTGTGTACTAGTAGTAGTTCAACCCCAGGCACAGCAGAACATTATCCCAGTGGACTGCAGGCTGAGTTACCCTTCTGTAGTCCATAATTCTCCTCTTGTGGGATAGGTGTGGCATTGAGAAGTGTAAATGTAGTCAGGCAGGCCTCCCCCCCCATCCAGCACCAATACACTAGGGGTTAATTAAGATCCATATTGAACTCCTCCACAGACAAAAGGATTAAGTTTGAACACACTTGAGATTATCTCCTAAAACCTTGCCTTATTTTCAGGGTCCGTCTGTGTTACTCAGGCTGCTGTTCCTGCGATTGCTGAGTTGGTGCTGCTGTGCTGGCGTTGATCCTGGTGGTGCTGCCGTGCTGGCGTTGATCCTGGTGGTGCTGCCTGCTGGAGTTGATCCTGGTGGTGCTCCCTGCTGGAGCCGGCGGTGCTGGCTCAATTTTACTCATCGTGCAGTTGCTATACCCAAGGGTGGTTGGGGTTTCTCATTAACGTAATGCCACTCGGGAATAAATGTGGCTGGTCACTGTCATATTGAATGTTGGGACCAACTTGCCCAGCCCTGGGCTCCTTCACTGCTCATAGAGTGATACAAGATTGTGTGGTGAATGTTGAAAAATACTCAGTGGCCTCAAAACTCTGGAAATACCTGTGATAGATATAGAGGTTCCCAGTGCCGTTGATCCTGAAAACCTTTCTACATCTCAGTACCTTCTACTACAACTACAGCTACAACCACCTGTCTGAAATGTGAGTTAGAAAATTTTTGGATGGTCCACCTTGACTTGGCAGAGAGTTTTGTCTTTGGCAGCCTAATTTCATCAGCCAGAAGCAGAGTAAGACAAGGCTAGCAATGTTGTGACTCTGCATCCTTTGCAGGTCACTTTTAAGCCAAGTTGAGATGGACAGAGTATAACAGTTGCTCCCCTACTTACGATATTTTAATAGAGAACTCCTGACCTCATCGTTGGGTGGGAAGAGGAGTCAGGAATGATGATGATAATGCCTAATGATGATTTTAATTATAATCAGTGGCATTGCTGGGCTGCATAACTAGATCATTCCACCACTAGGGTATACAAGACCAGTTAACTTAGTCTAGGTACTGATTTTACTTGCCTATTGATGACGACGACGATGATTGATGATAGAATAGTTAGTGCTAGGCTCCATAACTAGATCATTCCACCACTAGGATATAGAAGGCCAGTTAACTTAGTCTAGGTGCTGATTTTACTGGCCAATCAACGACGACGATGATTGATGATAAGCTAGGATGATGCAGTGCCAGGAGTCAATCCCTGGCACTATCAGGCTGGCAACCACACAGCCGAATGAAATCTCAAGCCGGTAAGTGTTTAATCTCAACAGCAATTCTTCTTAGCTCTTGTTCGTAAGTGGGAGAGCAACTGTCTTTATTCCAACTAACACCAGATGGTTTTATTCAATTGAGAGTGATGCATTAGGGGTCTAAGGATAATAATGAGCTTTATTTTTAACATTTTCATCTTAAATGTCAGGACCAACTTGCCTAGCCCTGGGTTCCTACGCTCCTCTGTGGGGCGACGTGGGATTAGATGATGGCTGATTGGATGGATTTTTAACTTATTTATATTCGTCTATGCTCAATTATCATACTTCTTGCACCGTAACGTGGCCTGGGATTTGTCCATTCAGCTGCTTTTTTCATATATCTCTGTGGTAGAATAACACAGTACTACATGTCTACATCCATCCCACTGCACTTCTTCATGACTAGCATTCTGCTTGATAAGCTATTGCTAAGATGCTTATTTTATGCCTGGGTAGAGTAACAAGAGTACAGTAAGTAAATTCCCCAGGTTTACCAGTAGCAGATAGTTTTGAAACCTTTCCCCTGCACTTCATGATTAGCATGTCTCCTTGCTAAGGTGTTGCCTCAGCTCAGCAATATTTCAAGCTGATAGATAAAGTACACAGATAGGTAAACACTACACAGATACACATAGATAGTAGATATATTGCAGTAAGTGTTAGCTAGGTAGATACCCGGTATACTGCAAGAATTTTGTGATGGAAAGGTTCCTCATGTTATTTTTGATGGCTTTGACCACTAGTAGTGTTTCTCTCAATTGAACAGTGTCTGGTGTTAGTTCAGTCAAAATGGCTTGTCTTCTTTGTGGCTGGGGTGATTTCCTAACGTGATTTCTTAGCAAGCCTCCTGAGCCACCTAGAAGACACCCAAGTGAAATATGCATATGATTATTGCTTGATTATTATGTTGATGTTTGTATTGTAATTGATGCACAGTGGACAGGTTTTACAGATGTTTCATGGCCAGTGATACTTGTGTATATTGTCGCTATGTTGTCCGTTTAAATCACCCACACCAATCAACCCTGCAGTTCTGGCGTTACTCATTGTTTCCGAACCTCGGCCCGTCGATTCCCCTGCGTGGAAGTTGGAACGCTAAGTATCGGTATGATTTTAAAAATAATTAGCGCCAAGTCAGACTGATGAGATTAAAGTTTTGCTCCTGCAGTAAATGAACGAAAAGTCTGCTTCGTAAAATAAGCTTTAAAAGTTTTGTGCCGAATTAGTTGCCTTAATACTGTCGTGTATCTTGGCCCCAATCCCCCAAATCCCCACTAGTAGCAAAGGGACTTGGGGCCACGCTACACGACAGTATTATGGCAACTAATTCGGCACAAAACTTTTAAAGCTTATTTTTACGAAGCAGACTTTTCGTTCATTTACTGCCAGCGCAAAACTTTAATCTCCTCAGTCTGACTTGGCGCTAATTTTTTTTAAAAGCATACCGATACTTAACGTTCCAACTTCCACACAGGGGAATCGACGGGCCGAGGTTCGTAAACAATGAGTAACGCCAGAACTGCAGGGTTGATTGGTGTGGGTGATTTAAACGGACAACATAGCGACAATATACACAAGTATCACTGGCCATAAAAAAATTGTAAAACCTGTCCACTGTGCATCAATTACAATACAAACATCAACATAATAATCAAGCAATAATCATATGCATATTTCACTTGGGTGTCTTCTAGGTGGCTCAGGAGGCTTGCTAAGAAATCACGTTAGGAAATCACCCCAGCCACAAAGAAGACAAGCCACTTTGACTGAACTAACACCAGACACTGTTCAACTGAGAGAAACAACACTAGTGGTCAAAGCCATCAAAAATAACATGAGGAACCTTTCCATCATAAAATTCTTGCAGTATACCGGGTATCTACCTAGCTAACACTTACTGCAATATATCTACTATCTATGTGTATCTGTGTAGTGTTTACCTATCTGTGTACTTTATCTATCAGCTTGAAATATTGCTGAGCTGAGGCAACACCTTAGCAAGGAGACATGCTAATCATGAAGTGCAGGGGAAAGGTTTCAAAACTATCTGCTACTGGTAAACCTGGGGAATTTACTTACTGTACTCTTGTTACTCTACCCAGGCATAAAATAAGCATCTTAGCAATAGCTTATCAAGCAGAATGCTAGTCATGAAGAAGTGCAGTGGGATGGATGTAGACATGTAGTACTGTGTTATTCTACCACAGAGATATATGAAAAAAGCAGCTGAATGGACAAATCCCAGGCCACGTTACGGTGCAAGAAGTATGATAATTGAGCATAGACGAATATAAATAAGTTAAAAATCCATCCAATCAGCAATCATCCAATCCCACGTTGCCCCACAGAGGAGCGTAGGAACCCAGGGCTAGGCAAGTTGGTCCAGACATTTAAGATGAAAATAAGTTAAAAATAAAGCTCATTATTATCCTTAGACCCCTAATGCATCACTCTCAATTGAATAAAACCATCTGGTGTTAGTTGGAATAAAGACAGTTGCTCTCCCACTTACGAACAAGAGCTAAGAAGAATTGCTGTTGAGATTAAACACTTACCGGCTTGAGATTTCATTCGGCTGTGTGGTTGCCAGCCTGATAGTGCCAGGGATTGACTCCTGGCACTGCATCATCCTAGCTTATCATCAATCATCGTCGTCGTTGATTGGCCAGTAAAATCAGCACCTAGACTAAGTTAACTGGCCTTCTATATCCTAGTGGTGGAATGATCTAGTTATGGAGCCTAGCACTAACTATTCTATCATCAATCATCGTCGTCGTCATCAATAGGCAAGTAA
>NW_027642481.1:0-4995 GCF_032717465.1 Coenobita brevimanus | reverse complement strand
GTCTAAGGTTGCCGTCCTTCTTTGGTACTAAGAAAAGTGGGCTATTCCATGGACTGACGGAGGGTTCAATAATGTCCTGGTCTAACATGTTCTGTACCATTTGATCTGTTTGCTTTCTCTGGCTGTGAGGCAATCGATATGCTGGTATGTAAATCGGCTGAATTCCTGGGAGTAGTTCAATCGTATGTTTGACAAGGTCTGTTCTACCTATCAGTTCACCGGGTAAGGCAACCACGTTTCTGTACGAGGTCAGAAGGTCGAAGAGTTGAGGCGTATGTTCTGGGAAATCTGTGCAAGTGAGATGTGAAAGCATATCGGGTGAATGCGTCGGCGCAGATCCCGTAGAGTTAATAGTACATACACCGATTGGCGTATCATCAGTCTGAATAGTAGGAATTGAGGAATCCTGGCACACCTTTACGGCTGCTGGGTATACTAGGAAGTCTCCAATCTTTACACCACTTTTAAGTTTTAGTGGAGCATTTGTGACATTGAGCAAGTACAGGTAGCATAAACTGTCCTCTAAGACTGTACACCACGCTGACTCATAAGTCAAGCCATTCACACAACACGTCTCAGGTAGGGTTAGTACATCCACTCCTTCTTTCGCACCGGCAACACAAACAGAGACTTTGGTGAACTCATGCGGTAACAAAATTGTGCACGTATTTGTTACTGCACGTTTCGTCTCTGCGTGTTGGAGAAGATCATTCAGACTGTATGAGGTAGGTAACTGAGACATGTCTGAGTCAGCGATAGTGTTGTCGGGAGAGGATGTAAGAGCCATGTTCGAGGGCTGAGACGATGTATCAGGGGACATTGAGGAATTTACGTCCTTGCTCGCAGTTAGTAAAGGAATGATCTCTGTGTTCTCAGATGATGATAGTGGTGGTTTGGGCTGGGTTGGACTTTTTGGTAGTGATAGGGACAGAGGTAATTGAAGGACTGATCTGATCATAAGAACAGCACGGGGACATTCCATAGTGGAAACCAGGAATCCAGAAATGTCTATACTACCACAAGCAGGTAATAATGCAATGGAATGTTGTGCCATGGTGGAGAAACCAATAAGGGCATCTGCGGGATACTGCAAGTCATTAGTGACATGAAATTCAATGAGGATAGGGGGCAAAGCTCTGTGGAGTTTGACTTCAAGGGTGACTCTTCCTTAACCTTAAACTCTGAGCCGTTAACACCACATAGGCGAATGTCTGGTGGTTCTAGGAAACGGACGTGGCTGTGATGGCGATGAATAATTTGTAAGGAATTTTCGGAGATGAGATTTACTATAGATCCTGTGTCCAAGAAGAATGACGTTGGTATGTCATGACTGCTTCCGAGAATGACTAAACCCGAGGATGTTATGGGACCTACATAGCGGATGGGGAGATGGGTTTCTGGTTCTACGTGATATTGGTCCGATACGGGCGGCGCTTCCCGACTGTGGGCGGTTGAGGTAACGACATTCCTCAGTGGTGTGAGTCGTGCTTGATTTGTGGTATTTGCAGTGTGGACGACGTGAGCGGGAAGGCGTACGCTGTCTGGTTTGGGAGTGAGGACGTCTGTATGTACGGTCGCAACTGGATGCTCGATGTCCAGGATGACCACAGTACCAGCAAAGAATCGAAGATTGTCTGTTTCGTCGGGTGCTAGATTGATCACGACCTGTGGTAGGAGAGCGATGTGTGGCAGGTCTGCCGCGTGTGGTGGGACGGGAGCGAGATTGGTCTGGGGTAGTGGAGGTGTGACAGACTGAGGAGGCCAAGGGTTGGGTGGTGCCCTGACGCGTGTAGTTCGAACCTGTTCTTTCATGAATGGCTTTAGTGACCTGAATAATTTTATCTCCTGGATTGAAACCGATTTCCAAGGCTAGCTCTCGCTGTTTAGGAGTAAGCCAGTGAAGGAATCTGAGGTAACCCATTAAGTCAGCAAAGTTGGTGAGTGAAAGCACTGGAACGCCATTCTTGTCTTCTAACCATTTCGTGCCTACCAGTAATTGGAGCATCTCGCTACTAGTTGCTTTCATGGCGGCGGCAACTTCGCGGAGCTTGGCATATTGCGCTGGGACGCGCAAGTCCTCATCTAGTTGGTTTAGGAGATTAATGAATCCCATGAGAGACGCGGTATTTGAATGCTGGCAACAAAGGTTGATGAGTTCCGTACGAAAATCAGCAAAGGTACGAATGCTATCGAAATGTCCTGCATGGATCGCGGATCCGATGTCTGATTTACCGTGATGCAAGCGACCGAGGAGGTAAGCTACTTTGAGCGATTCCTCGGTAATTTGTCTATTATTTATTTCTATTTCGACTTCTCTGAGGAAATCATAGACAGACCAAGTTGGGTCCTGGCCGGTAAATTTGGGACGATTGGCATCGTCGAGATAGATAGACTGTGGAGGGTTGGCCATGGCTGGAAGTGCAGAAGTGGCGGGAGGAGAGGTGTGGGAGAGAGAGAAGGTAGTGGCAGTTAAGGGCGACCAAGACGGGGTATGAAGGGAGGCAGGAGAAGTAACGACAGTGGAACGAGTAGAGGAAGAAGGGAGAGTAGAGGCAGGAGTAGAGGAGGAAGTATCTGGATTTACGAGGGTAGGACGGGTAGTAAGTGATTCTGCGGGAAGTGAAACGGGAGTCTCAGGTACAGGGCGGTGGTACTCTTTGCCACTTCGTAAATGAGTGATTATGTTAGAGTCGGCAGACGGGGTATGAGCAGGTGATGTTTCCGGGTCGAGAGGGCTGGTGGTAAGCGGTTGATGTGGAAAGTATGACATTTAATGCGGCAATGGAAGATGAAAGGATGAAGATGGATAAGTAGGTGGAAATGTATAAATAACAATGAGAGAATGGAATACACTAGGTGTGAAAATATGAATGAAGGTGCGGGGATGAATGGTTTAAATAAAATGCGAAGGATGAGATGGATAATAAATAACGTAGGTGAAGATGAAAACGGGGTAACGGAAATGAGATGGAATATTTACAATAACCAATCTGTAGAGAAAATCGAGGATAATCTCTAGAGAAAGGAAAGATATACTATAGTTACACAGTAGAAACGGGAGTGTCGAGATGGATGACGTGCAGGGTGGCTGGGCGTAGCTGGGCTGGGGCGGGGCGGGGCGGGGCGGGGCGGGGCGGGGCGACTTGGCGGGGCGGGGCGACGGGGCGGGGCGGCGGTGGAGAGACAGCTGGGCAGAGAGGAGAAGAGACGCCACGATGAATCGCCGGCAGGGAGTGGCGGTCTTAGGAGGCTCCATAATGCAGACCAGATGCGGAAGCGGCGCGTGAGGGCCGGTGGTGGGTGGTGAGGCAGATGTCGGCGCAAGGCAGGTGTAGAGCTGGTGAGTTGCAAATGCAGAGAACGGTGGTGGGCAGGCAGCGGGCAGACAGTGATAAGTGGCACCGTGGGGGCAGGAGCTATGATGAGTCCGGAACAGGTGCTGGGAACAGGTGCAACAGGTGCGTAGGTCGGGGACGGCGACACGTGTGGTCAGGAACAAGGCGTATGGGTGCGGTTGTTTGAGAGGTGAGCACTGGTGAGAAAAATGGTACACTCGAAAAGCACAGCCAAGGGATTATACCACTAGAGGCACGGAGGAGGGGCGAGGCTGGCAGAGGCGAGTGGTCGTGTATCGTGTTGTATCACTAAAAATCCAAGGAGGCGGTCAGAATGTGATGGTTCAAAACACCGCTGCTACCAAATGTAACTTGCAATACTTTGGTGATAGAAACTCCGTGTACAAACAGCTAGATAAGGAGTTTATTACAAGCTCACAGTAAAATAGTCTACCCTTCTCGGCTGCCCGATATCAACTGATGCAATAACGCCGTCTTCAGGCGTGGGAGAGCATGCTGACCTAGCAAATTTAGTGGGGGCATGTATGCATTGGGGGGGGACATATATACATCGGGGGTAGACATATTGTGGAGGAGGTACATGTTGTTCCAAATGTAAATAAGCATATAGAACTAAAATTAACAGCATGTTCGTTAACAATGCACACTGTCAGGATGGGCATACTGAAACAAAGGACCAAGACTGTGACTGGTGCGTGAGAGCAGGAAAGCTCCCACGATAGGCTTCATAAATGTATTTTCAGAGTTCCATGTAGGCTGTTTGTATTTTTCATAAGAAATGGCTGTTCATCAGTATGTTAACTTTAATTATTGACATAACGGGGGGAACAGGAACCTCTGCAGTGACACTGCAACTCACCATCGTAGCTATGAGGATTGGGGTGTCAGCGACCACCTCCCCTCTAACTGGTATCCGTCACTGAACACATGATAAACATTAACGAAAATATCACTGTGGGTGTGGCTACCCCATGACTGTTACTGAAACATACACTATGCAAATAAGTATTGATTACTGCTTAACGTAATCCGTAATGTGAGGTGGTTATGTAATGCATTTGAAGGTGGAGAGATATGGTGGATGAATGTGTGAAGAAGAGAGGTTTGGAAGTCCGTGAGGCTAGGGAACTGACAGGAGATCGAGCTGGCTGAATGAATTTTGTGAGGAGATATGCATGATCAGGGATTTTGGGCACCCTTTTTTAACGTGGCAGCATTTGGATTGACTCTGTCGGATACGATATGTGAAGCTACAGAACGTGGTGAATGTTTTTGGCATATCCGATAGAGCCAGGATTCCGGGGGCTTGAATGATGAGTGAATGGAAGCGTGCCCCATTGGATTGGGCAATTTTGGGCTGTCTGGACATTGCTACTCCTCACCCTGTCCTTGAGTGGGAAAGGAGGTCCGGATGATGATGATGATGATGATTAAATTTTAGGTAACCATACTAAATGCAACGTCATTACTCATTAGCACAAACTGATAATTGTGTGTGTGTGTGTGTGTGTGTGTGTGTGTCTACTGATAGCCAGCTGAAGAGTTTTAGAGAGAGAGAGAGAGAGAGAGAGAGAGGGAGTCGAGACGGTGGAGCAGGCTTCCGTTAACGAGGGAGGGGGTATCCTAGTGTGTAATCGGG
>NW_027642480.1:0-17633 GCF_032717465.1 Coenobita brevimanus | reverse complement strand
CCCTGCCTGCTTAAAGCTCATCCCCCTCCCCACCTCATCTAGCCGTCCGTCCCTGCCTCAAAGTTAATTCTCATTGCCTTTTCAAGACTGCTGCTTCACCCATTCAGGAGCTTCTTCCCTGCTTCATAATGTTATATTTATCTCCTGCTTCATTTCATTCTCATTTCCTACCTCCACCCTCAAAGAACTCTCTTTCTTTATTCCAAACCAGGCTACGACTGGTCATATGAAATCATACAACTGATTCAGTATGTATAGGAACACATCTGACTCATACATGTTTGCTTACATTTGACCCCATCACGCATATAACCACATATCTCATTCACATATATACTTACACATCTGAATCACGCATATAGCTACATATTTGAGTCCGCACATAGCGCCTACTTATCACTTATGCAGCTAGAGTAATGAGTGGAATACATCGGACACTACACATATAGCGATAAAACCGTTTTGCAGATTCACTATTTAGACTTTAGACAACTTACTCAACATACATAAGCAACATATCCTGATTGTCAATTTCTTTTAGTCTTGGCTCTAGGGGGGTGTCTGGTTACATAGCCTAAGATTTCATCATCCTTTGTATAATTCTAGCCAAATCTGGTATTTTCTTGATCCACATCATTAGAGCCTCCATAGAGACCAGGCTTGGGGTAAAACTCACACCCCCCTTCTCCCCTTATAGTAGGTAAGTCGTTCTTTCTGTATTCAGAGCCACATTGTCATGATAATTGTCCCCTTTGGCGTCATTTCGCCAAAAGGAAATCTTACAAGTTTCATGGAATATCAGGCAGCATCACCTATATGGAATGAGCTGAATTCTACATTTAATTTTCCAGGTTGACACATGGGCAACACATTTTTTAGCCCCACACAAACTATGTTTTTCAGCTGTACTGAAAATGGTCTTATTATATTTGTGAGTGCTCGGAAGTCTCCAGCCATCTAGCTGGTAAAAAAAAAAATCATATAAGTGTTGAACATCAAGCAAACTTCAATTGTACTGCCACAGCCTCAGGCGTTAATATGACGAACAGAGCAATCAAAATTTTGTGAGTCATGAGTTTCGTTAAATAGTTCTCTTATATCTACAACTAGTAGTGTTTTGTTTATTAAAAGGTATCATATGGTGACAGTGAAGCCTAACATAAAGAAAAGTTATCCTAACCTGACATTTTTCCCGGAAATCAGTAAAATGGCTCTAACACCTATATACAGTAATTGAGATGGACAAGTTAATTTTGATATCTACCTATATGTTTTTGATACCAAGGAATTGATTGGTATCATTATTAGTCTAACTGGGTTATGTTCTGATTGCATAATTTCACATTAGCAGGTTTGCTCAATTTATCAGGGCTGACTTAGGCAGTAAATTGTGAGGTTGCTAAACTTGTAGATATTAACAATGGCTAATCTTTGCTCCTTTTAAAATCTTCCTATAATGAGACAGGTGTATTGCCACTCAGTAGTTCAAAATCCTTAGTGAAGAATGATTATAGTTGCAAGTTTGGCCATACAACTTTGAAATCCCTACTGATATCAAAGCCACAGAGACATCGGCACTGAACCTGGCAATTTTGCACCACTTGAGGGTGACGACCTCATACCTCAGTGACTAACAAAATACACTTGCACAAGCACACTAGTTCTTATTGTTCGAATGATAATGACAGTATTCGTTTTCATTAGATAGCATGTATATAGTAAATAACCACAAACAAAAGTAATACTTTCTAATCTACTGAATTTTTGCAATCATCCCTACCTTACATTTACAAGAAATTGACGAACATTGACAGTTTTAAATCCAGCCCTGCAAGGACAAGTTGATCTGGCACACTTTGTGCATGAACTGACAAATGTCCAGTGAGATTCCAGGGTCCAAGATGTGGAAGGTATTAAACATTCATTCTCATGCCTGCAGCTGATGTCTTCTGGCTTTAATGAGATCAAGTATTCTTGATGAATTTGTAGTGCATGCATAATTGTGTAATCATTATAGAATGCACGCTTTATGTGAGGAAGAAGGCATTGGCTGGTTGGAGGCAGGTTCTGATGAGAACTATCACTTTTTCAATGATTGTTAAAAGATTTACAGTCCTTAACTTGTAATCGAAATTGAACTTTACAGTTCACTTGTAATATAAGACTTTAAAACTTTTAATAAATTGCGTTCAGCATCCTTCAGAGCTTTAGATTGAGATATGGTAGCAGTTTGGCCGAAGTGCTTTAGCAACTTCTACAGCTGAGCTTTCCAATACTGACCTTTTTAGTGCCAAACTTTGCTTGTGACGTCGCACCCTGTAAGGCTGTGTACATCCGGAAAAACTGCACAGAGGTGACTTCAAAGGCGCTCAAACATAGTGTGGAGTGGCACATACCAGGTTGTATCTCCTTTTCAACTTCCAGCTCAGAACCCACAACTCCTGGATGTTGTGTAGCAAATACAGGCATGTGGTATAAGAAGGGCATACAGTGACATCTGTGTCATTTGAAAGAACAATGCATACAGTATGCCCATATCTTAAGGGGAGTCCAATACATTGAGGACTAGGAGAATGTCTGCTTCCTCAAATGCTGACTAAAGGTGAACGAGTGTATTCTCCTCTCTTTGGTTAATGATGATATACCTGGTGTTATCCTTCCTAGTCAGTTGTCCAAACTAATACAATGAAAGATGTATACACACCTCAGGGATAATGTTGGAACAGATCCTGAAGTGCAAATTTACATGTTTACCTCAAGGAGAAGTTTGTGAATAATAATACTTGTCATTCGAAAATCTTCTGGCCAAAAGTTCCCATGTCCTTTGGTAGAATGGAGATTGGATGGGTCAATTAAACTGTATCCTCGTATGGGTACTTTTATACAGTGCTTGGACGACATTTCGTTCAGTCTGTATGTCGCTCCCCTTTACACCGAGGAATCCTCGTCTGGGAAACGACCACTGTCAAAGACATAGTCACAGCGTCCAAGCTGACAGATATATGGTCTGAAAATGACATGAAACTGTCCAGGAGGTCACTGAATTCCTGGGTATGTGGTGGGGTGTCTTTCCTAGAATGGTGAGACCAGTGCCCACAGTTTATGATGAAAGAAGCATTGACACGATGATCTTAATAAAGTTGTAGTCCCCTCCAGATTTAAGCCTATGAGCCTCAGTTCCTATGAGCGGAGTAACAAACTCTTTTCAGTACGGTTTGTCATGTTCCTATTCGCATCAAACAATCATGAGATGGTAACACCATATCGGTTCTATAGCTCATCCTATAGTAAAAGCCATGCTTAGACGACCTTACTAGTTCAATGCTCTTTTCTTTGCTCCCCCATCTCCTTCACTGTCTTTTCGATTGTATATTTGGTGGACTTGTTTTTTGGATGGATTTCATTGCTTTGAAATTTAGTACAGTGAGAATTTGGTGCTGTAACTTATCCAGGTCGTTTCTGGAGACATTAATCTCTCATTCCATAATTTCGACCTTGTCTTTCTTTTGCTCGAATGCATTCAGGTAAACATCATTTCTGATTTCACTGGACATGACAAACTTTTGTCACAAAATTTTGCACCCAGATTGGAGAAGCATGAACAGACAGAGAGGATCCCGTTCTCTTCAACAACTTCAAAAAACTGTTTAACAGCCTAGTTTTGAACATAGTTATTCATCTATAGGGTTCATTGAATATCTATGACAATACTACATTCTAAACTACATTCTACACACTATGTTCTACATGAATTACATTCTACTCACTACGTCCTAAATACTTTGCTGATTGAAAATGCAATAATTGATGTCATAGTCGATGAAGAGATATGGTATACATTCAGATTAGCTCAAGTCCTCACCAGGAAGATCTCCCATCGGTAGACTGAGAGGATAACTATAAGCTGACTTAAAGGTTCGAACATTAAAATGTATACTCAATGCAGATTGGCATCCACAAGCATTCACCATTAATGTTTCATTACGTGAAACATTAGTTTCATATGCATGCATATCATAGAATAATATAATAGAACACCAGGGTTTACATTCATGGCATAATCAATGATACAGTACGTCTACATTACCTGTTAGTGTCAGAAACGTATGTGCTGAGCACTTAATGCCATTAGAACTGTTCTATCTCAGTTATTTTGGATGTTAGAGTCATTTTACTGATTTCGGAAAAATGGCATTTTGGGGAGTAGGGGTAACTTTCTTTATGTCTCAGGCCTCACTGTCACCATATGACACCTTGTAATAAATAATACACTAGTTGTAGTTATAAGAGAACATTAAGAAACTTTTGACCAGTTTTGTTTGCTACACTATCTTTAACTATTAGGTGCAGTGGTATTAAAGTTTTGTTTGATGTTCAAACTGAAAGAGATTTTTTTAATACATTAAACAATGCGCTGGAAAACATATTTTGTGTAGGTACAGAAAATGTGTTGCCTATGTGTCAACCTGGAAAAAAAGGTAAATTTTACCCATATCAGTAAATGTGATGTCTACAGTATCTATCTATCTACTCCACCCGGTTCCACGCCTCATCCTCTTGATACGGCTTTCCACTCTCCTTGCAACTACGTCTTCTCCCGTCACCCTGTCTTTGTTCTGGCCATGCTTACTTGGATCTTGATTCTAATGGCCACCGCAGAAGTAGTGGTCCGAGATCCTCCCATCCTCTATAAGCACCACACATAATAAATCGTGCGTCCCTTTCATTCGATTTCTATACCACCTTTCTTCATCACTCGCCATGTATATCTGTGGATCATTTTGTGCCTGAAGAAAGTGTGGTATCACCAACCCCCTTCAGGCACAAATGTTCACTAACGCACTATTCTCATCCATCTCAGCAGGCACACCCCACTCACCAACTATTCTACCCACCTCCTTCACATTCCCTAACACCATTCATATCACCAGTCAAAAACACTCTCATTCCTTTGAAAGTCATTTCCATGCACACTTCCATATTTGTCCAGAACTCTGTCTCTCACTCATGCTTGCACGATCTTGCATTGTGCAACCACGCATACTGAAGTTCGCCTCAACATTTGTACTAAAAACTTCTCAATCATTCCATCCTCATGTTCAGTTCTTCCATCATTTTACATCACAATCAATACGCCAGCTATTTGCATCCTCATTCTCACCTATTCCTGCACATATACCTCATCCATACTCCCATTCTCTCACCTCTCTCCTCGCCATTTAGTTTTCCAGTTACTACAGCATACATCCGATCTGTACCCTCAAGCACCTGGATCAATCTACTCTCTCCGTTTCACCTCATCATTCGCATCCCTTATAGCCATATCCATGTCGTGAGTCACACATACGATGTCCTTTGTCAGTCCTTGGTGATGTAAGTCTGATATTCATGAAATGTAAGATTTCCTTTTTAGATGACGCCGAAGAATACATCATAAGTGGCTAAACATAAAAAAACATACTTGGTGTGGAAGTGTTTCCAAACTTTTTGGAGAGCATCTAATGATGTGGATCAAGAAAAAAACAGATTTAGCTGTAAAAGAGACATGTACGCAGACACCCCCTAGAGTCTACACTATTTGCCCTCTTTCCTCCCTTCCCTTTCCATGTTACCTATCTTCCTTCCCCTCTTGTAAGCCATCTTCCTTCCACCTTTATGTTCACTTCAACATTTTTGCATCCTCCAGGCTATCTCCGAAACTCGCTGTCTTGGAGATAACAGACTTTTCTAGCAATTTTCCTTTCCCTGCTTACTTCTGTTTATATCGTTTTTAAAATATTCATTCGTTAACGATGTCATGATATGTAAACACTTTATACAATCAAAGAGAACAATGAACTATCCAGCTCGGACTTATTTCCTGCCAAGCTAATGAAAATCGTCAGTCAATAACACGAACAAACAAGGCAAGACGTCATCGCACTGCTGGCCTAAGATGCGTGTACAAAAACAGTGGTTAAGGAAGGGACACTGAGAAACATGGTAAACACACGAGAAAATACAACACACCTGACAGTGTTCTTCTCTTTCCCCTTGTTTCTTTTCCTTTTTCCACTTTGTATTCGTCATTCTTGAAAACTTCATCCTCGTTATTCACCTTTTGTTCTTTTATCTCATCCATCATCTTCCATTCTTTGTTTTGTTTTCTTTGTCACTTTCTCCTCACTGCTAGTTGCATCCAGTCTTGTTCTATCGTACTGCTGCTCTCTCTCTCTCTCTCTCTCTCTCTCTTTGAGTCAGCTTGCAGTTTTTCTCATGCATGACTCAAATTTGCAGTTATTATCTGAGGAAATCTGGAATTATATTCGTTGGTTGTGTGTGTGTGTGTGTGTGTGTGTGTGTGTGTGTGTGTGTGTGTGTGTGTGTGTGTGTGCGTAAAATGCCTAATACTCTCCATCCCAGTAACTCTCCCACTCAACTCCCCCACTTGACTAGGGATCAGGTTGAAGGGACGAGAGAGAGAGAGAGAGAGAGAGAGAGAGCGAGAGAGAGAGAGAGAGACAGAGAGAGAGAGAGAGAGAGAAATGGAGATGAGAGAGAGAGGGAAATGGGATCGGAAGGAGAGAGGAGGAAGTAATGGGGGAAAGAGATAGGGGAGAAGGGAAGGTGAGGGGAAGTGAAGGGTAGGACGAAACCATTCCATCCAGCACTCTTTTAGAAAATCCAATTAGAACATTTTTTCATGTGACATAATTTATCCTTGAACGATACAGCGAGGCAGTTTGAGGGGCTGATGAGCAATCTATACCAACGGCCATCTTGTAGGGTAGGTGGGAGCTCGTTAGCCTGGGTTGGCAATCCACCTAGGAGAAGGAAAACTCTGCGGTAATGCGTGGATTGCCACGCTCAGAGATTCCATCCCCCTGTCCATAGGCTTGTGGTGAGCCCTCTCCCTGACAGGAGGTTGGGGTGGGGTTTGCACATCTTCCCTGTAAAAACCAACCTCGCTCAGTAACAAGAAAGAAGGAAGAGGGATAGGGGTCATTGCTTATCCAGTTTTGCCGAGGGTCCCCTCCTCAGGTGCCGACATGGAAGGGCTTTGAGGAACCTTGTCATGCTGGCATACACCATGACTGTTGTCGGGTAAAGTCTATATTTAACAACCAATGATGGGGAGGGGTGAACCACTAGCCTAGCCTCATCCGTCTTGATTTGCGTTGTGGTGATTACCAGATGATACATAAGCTCAGGGCTCCATGCACAGAGTTTAACCATCGTAAGTCACTGTGGGTTGGGTTTGGAATTTTCTAAGCATTTCAAAAGGAGGTGATCGACTGCCTTTGTTTTCATGAGAGTTTGGAGTGACGGTGAGATCCGGCACAGTTGCACTTTCTGAAAAGGGAACACGACCCGGACATTGTGAGATCAATAGCGATGGTTACACATGCTAATGTTCTGGCTGTGACGATGGTGGCCATCTTTGGGGTGTCACTGTGGCAGTTGCTGCTCACTTTGTCTCTTGTGTTGACAGGGTTACTGCTGGTTGATCAATGTATAATACAAGTGGAAAGCACTCCTTGGAGCTACATCTCTCTTGTTGCAGTGTGCACTTCTAACTTAAGGTGAGTGATCTTGAAGAGAAAGAGCTACTCTACATCAAACCTGACTCTGTTGTGGAACAGTGCCTTAGGATACGCTCCTGGTTTTGGCGAGCTATAATACAAGTTATTGGCACTGACAGGGAAGACTTCAGGGATTCTGTAGGATCCTCTTGGCTCTGGAACCAGGAATTTTCAATAGTTCTTACCTAAGAAGTTTTGCATAATCCAGTAAGTTAGTTAAGAATTGTTGGATCCTGGTTCCAGTGGCCAAATCTTCATTGCTGGACTTGGTATCACAATACCCAGGGGTTGCTGAAGGAGACTGACCACATTTTTGTTAGTATTCACTGGAGGATCTTTCAGAACTGCACGGTTTTAAGGAGTGCAGCATTCTTTCCTACTGATCACAGACTTGTTGTTGCTATTCTAAGGATACAAATCAAAACTGAGAGATTCTCAAGTTGCCACCAAAAAAGATTCCACCTTGAGAAAGTCAGGGGATAAGAAGTGTGCATATGAGTATACAGTGGCAGTCTCAGATCGGTTTGATGTACTCAGTACTGTTAAGGATTCAGTTGAAAAACGATGGGATACCTTTAACCATGCAATCCCGGCAGCATCTAATGACGTGAATTGGAGACTGTCCGTACGATCAAGGATGTGCACTCATGTCCCGGCGAACACTGACATTTGGTGCCAGTCGTGTGCTAGACATTGGCAAGGGTCCCTAATTTGCACAATTTTCAATTTTCAGCGAGTGATTTTGTAGCTAATACTTGGGACACCTTCCTCTATTCCTCTACAAGATGCCAAGCAGGGACAATGCCTTACACCGCATGACCTCTACCCCCCCTGCACGCCATTGTCTCGACAATTCACGGTTACCAGTGACCTGGCCAATAAAGACATTCGGGGCCCAGAGTGATTGATCCAATCGGTGACAATGTGGAGGACAAAGTTTACATCGGCATTAGCGGAAGAAACAGTAAGAAATGATGATCAGGTAATGTGGGAAAAAAAGGTCATGAATGGTGATGAAGTTAGTGAGTGAAACAATGTTTATAATACACATATTACTGTTTGAAAAACAATATACTCTACTACAACAAATAAATTCCTACCAAGTAAAAAAATAAATACTGTTTATGAGTGGATAAAATAGATTACCCTCCCATAGAACTCGTTTCTTTTGGTGCCAGCCTGTTAAGAAAGGACACCAGTCAGGTAAGGAAGTACTCTTACCTAAATCGAGTATTTTAAACCTCAGTGCTCATTGAGCCAGTCAAAATTTCTCTATGAATTTTCGATGCATTTCTCACCAAAAGCGGATGTTTGAGCCAAAAAAAAAAAGGTCAAAAAATGTCAGGACTGGGGCGTAACACTGCCTGAAACGTCGGGATGGGGCGAGTTAGTGATGTTGCCCTGGCAGCAGCTGTGAGTCGTACTGGAGACTGCCGAGATCAAGGAGGGAGTTAATCTCGCTAAGAAGAGTCGTGCTGCTAGACTGGCTGGGGTTCAAGAACAGCTGAGACTTCTGTCTTGGCAGACAAGAGTTTCACTGAGAAGATACAAGAAGAAGTATATGTCAGGGAAATCATTGAGGAGATGGAAGGCGTTTTCTCAAGCAAATGACATTCGACAACCTACTGAGCCCTGAAAGTTCCACTCCAGACCCACCTCTCAGGCTAACACAGTTCGGACAGCAAGTGAATGACTCATGTTAGGGGCAAGTGAGTATTGAGCTCACCCCAGGCTGAGTACTTTGAGCAGTTGTATATGGCTGAACCTCCTAGTGGAGAGCTTCCATCGGCTGGTGTACAACCGTTGACTGCTGTCCCACCAATTGATGAATCCGTGCCTTCTCTAGATGAAATGAAAAAGGCAGTGGCTAGGCTGAAAAGTGGTAGAACAGCTGGTGTTCGTGACATCCCAGCAGAATTGATCTTCATTTCGGGGCAAAAACCATGATCAGTGAGGTTACATGCAGTCATAGAAATCGTTTGGGAGACTGGTATCATTCCTCCTGATTGGACAAAGGGTTTGATCACCCCTATGTGGGAAGGAAAGGAACCAGTGTGATGGTAATAACTACAGTGGTATTACAATGCTCCAGTGTGCTAGTCAAAGTTCTCGTTCTACCTTCTTCCTGATGAATATCCAGAGCCATTTGCCAAAGTTTCACAGGCCTGAGCAATCCAGATTCAAGCTCAACCAGAAGTCTACCAGTTGACCATAATCCTAGCTCTTTGAGTTCTTGTGGAACGTGCCATCCTGAGTTTCGACAAGGTATGCTTTGACCTACGTGGATCTCAATAAGGCGTTTGACTCAGTAAATCGGGAGGGACAGTGGGAAGACCACGTGAGACTCAGTGGGATCCCCTCAGGGATAATCCAGAAACTGATTGTTGGCTTAATACTCAATAACTAAGAGTGCCATCAAGTTTGACAGTTGAAACATCTGACTTCTTCCCAATAAGTTCTGGTATAAGACAGGGATGTGTCCTTGCTCCCACACTTTTCAACACATGTATGGATTTGGGTACTGGACCAGATTGTGACTTGAAGTCACTGTGGAGTACTCAAAGTAGCAATTTCAGGATTACAGACAGCACACAGCTGATAATGCAGTTTTCCTGCCAGTCACTGGAGGCACTACAGAGTGCCCTTGATGATTTCCACACAGAATGTGAAGCCATTGAAGTTAGCCCCTAAATACCGAAGCACGTCAATGTACGTGTTGACCATCTAGTTATCCCCTCTCAGCTGGATCACATCAATGTAGCCCGCCTTGTAAAAAACTGCGTGCACATTACTCCATGAGTATGAAGTATATCGCTTCAAGCCAATGAGAACTAACCCCTCTGGCCTCGGGTTGGGTATCCGGCCACTCTGGGGGCAGAGGGGTCACCCACCTCTCGGCCCACCCATTACCTGAATGACTCGTCATCTGTGCGTAATAACCCTCTCTGAACACCCTCCACCCCTCTGTACGCCCCAATAGGACGTTTTTCGTCGAAGTGGACCCCTCCCCCCACCACGAGGACCTGTCCATCCCCCTCCAGCCCCCCCCACCTTCCCCCCTACCTTGTATACCCCTACCTACCCTACCCCTCTTCCCTTTCGGCCCCTTTTACCCTCCCTCCCCAATAAACCATCGTGTGATAGCAAGCAAGCAGACTTGGCTTGCTCTCCCCTTTCCACGCCTCCCCTCCCCCACTCCCCTACCCCCAAACACATGTACACGTGCTTTATATGTATTGCCTCGACGTTTTTTTTTTTTCCACTGTGCCTTTTCGTACCTGAAATAAAAAGCTTCTCTGTATACTATTCTATACATGCAAACACGTGCAATCACAGGCATCTGAGCCCCAGCCCCCCACCATCACTGGCCTCCTGTCTGCCACTGACCCAGCCCCATCCCCCCTCACCCGCCCCTCCACCTCGATATAATAAAGACAGTTACATTTTCCCTTTTCCCTTGCATGCATCTGCAAGTTTACTGAATTTAATATTCTATTTTCCCTTCATGGCAATATAAACATATGGTGTTTCAGAAAGTTTCTGAAGTACTGAGGGCACTGCAGGATTTTCCCCATATACTGAATTATCTCCCCACACCTGCAAACACACCTGCTTGCATGGTTGATATAACTTAATCACATAGATTTTGTTTGTTTCAACTAATCACATTGATTGTTACCGTTAATGATCTCCAAAGGTTCAATGTACTCGTTGTGGGCCTTTTCCCCGATCGAATTTTATCTCCCCACACGTACATACACATCTGTTTTCATAGTAGTTGGTCAAGAACAAACTAAAATTCTCTACCTTGATGAGAAAAGATGGTATTATCCAACCTCCATTATTACAAAACCTTCTCCCCACAGGGTACCTTATCTCCCAACAAGCAAGTAATCTCCTCACACACCCACAAAACACCTGTTCTCGGACTTGGTGTGACGTTTGATATTGCCATGACCCTATTTCAGTAATAGAAATGGTTAGTTATCAAAACTATGGGGGCTATCGAACATTTTTGAGGGGTAACTATTTTGCTGTTTTCAATTTTGACCCTCGATTGTTGCAGTAACCATTGAGCCTGAGGGGGGAGCCGATTGCACTATCAGGTGTGTAAATTGTTCCTCTTTAGCTTCTTTTAGTTTTCCCCTTGAAGAAGTGAAAGTCGAAAAAACACCCCTCGAATTGCCGGCTCCAGTGACAGATGAGCCAGATAGAATTGCGGCATTTGAAGGTCAAGGAGTCTCTTGAGCCCAAAACAAGATCCAAGGCCTTTCGTTTCTTGTTGGATGAAAGCAGTGCAGTCTGTCCAAGCATGTGGTGAGGATATAGAAGTATTGGAAAGAATTCATTTATCTTGGGAGTGTGATCCAGAACAACGATAGATCAGAACCAGGTGAGATCTCCCGTTGAAATACTGGTCTGGCCTGCAGAGGTTATGGATTCAATCAATTCGGGTATTTGGCACTGTCTTTCTATGTGTAGACGGAATAAAGTTCATATCTTCAAGATGCTATATAATCTTTGTCTTACTTTATTGCTATGAAACATTGACACTAAACAGTGACTTGGAAGCAGCGAATTGACTCCTTTGGTACTAGAAAGTGTCTTTGGAGGATCATGCGATATCGCTCGTACAACCAGGTGCGTAACAAGCGACTTCTCCATGAGACTGAATCAAGGCCAATTACCCACATAATATGCAGTCAACGCCAACTCCAGCTATATGGGCACATTGGCCCGCTTTGCTGAGGCTGATACTGCTCACAGGACGATCTCTGAACAAGTTAACCCAGGGTGGAGGAGCCAAAGGGGAAGACCGATGTCATGGCAGGAGCAAAGTCCATCACGCCTGTCAAGGGATACTTAGAGGGGAAGAGTCGCTGTCTGGAGGGTTGCACAGAGGAACCCGCGTAGGTGAAGTCGGAGAAGAGTGAGGATATGAGCGCCCTTGGAGTTTTCCTCTTCTTGATCTTCTTGATCGTGATGCAGCGAGGCCAGGACAGACAGGCACAAAATTGCCGAAGTCAGATAGACACCAAAGGAGAAATGAAAAAGAGAAACATGCATGTAGACCTTTTTTGTTTAGTCTTTTTGTTGCCGTCAGCTTCAGTCAGTAAGATGCCAATCTAGTTATTAGGTTTTGGACGTCCCCGCCAGTATGAAAAGCTTATGCTGAATAAAATGGTCTGGGAAAGCAAGGATAGAATTATGAAAAGTCATAACATTGATCAAGGTGCCTTCTTCCAGATCAGTTAGGCCAGTTTTATTTTGTTCTTGCTGCCACAAGACGATTTATTCTGATTAGAAGAGACTTCTTGCACAACGGGGCATAGATGAAGTTCACATTTAACACTTGACAATACGAGGCTCCCCTCTGCTGGAAAATCTATCTGTTAATGAAAAGTGTGTAATAAAGACGTCCTTTGCTTAGAAGGAGGTTGAAGGATCAAAAGTTACTGAGCACTGTGGACAAGTTTGCGTCCGTCATGGCTGGAGTGAACTGTAATTGTCTGAAAATCGTTTTTTTAATTGCACAAAGCCAACAATTCTAAAAAATATTGTTGGGATATTGCTTATTTTGTCCGCAGAGGCACACGCAAAAACAAAGATGAGTAAGTAGGTAGGTAGATAGGTAGGTAGGTAGGTAGAGAGAGAGAGAGAGAGAGAGTGAGGGAGAAAGGCGAGAGAAAATTGAAAGGCAGCCAAGGGGTGATAGACAGAGAGACGGGGGGGATGAGCTTACTCCAGTGAGGGAAGGTTAGTTAACAGCTGTGAGGCTCGAGGTGGCGAGTAGAGTGGAAGTATTATCCAGCCACCCACCCACCTCCACGCTGTTGTCAGGCCTGGATTTTTGTGCTGCAGGTAAAGAATGGACCCAGGAAACAAGTTGGCAGGGAATGGGGAAACGAAGGAAAACAAGCAGGAACACAAGGGAGAGAGAGAGATGCAGAGGAAGGGAAAACAGGGAGGCTAAAGGAAATAATGAGGGGAGACAAGAGGAAGGAATTAACAAAGGAAAAGGGTAGCAATGAAACAGGGTGTGAAAGAAAATAAAACACACACACACACACACACACACACACACACACACACACACACACACACACACACACACAGATTGAGAAAACGAGCGAAGACTTGGAAACAGGGAAATACAGAGTTCATGAGGGAGGACAGGAAGGTGTAAGATGAAACAATGACTTTGAAAGAAACAATTTTGTGAAGAAAGAGGTTGACAAGAAAAATGAGGAACGAAAGAAAGCAATGACAAGGATACGAAGCAAGATAGTGAAAAACAAAGAATGGGAGAAGTTGAGGGCGGAGAAATGAGAGGGGAAAACAAAATATGGAAGGAAAAATAGGAATCAGTGAGGGGAAAGAGAAGAGATTGATAAGTAAATGGAGGAGAGGGAAAAAGTATAACAGGAACACGTGGGATGAGACTGAAATATGGTGAGGGAGAAAGAGGAGGATTATATATATATATATATATATATATATATATATATATATATATATATATATATATATATATGTGTGTGTGTGTGTGTGTGTGTGTATGTGTGTGTGTGTGCATGCCTGAGGTATTTAAACAAACAAAAAGGCAAGAAGAATCCATTCATCAAAGGGCTGACAGGCAGACAGGAATTGAAACAAAAACGACAATCGAGTGAGAAATGGAGGCGACACTGAGAGGATGAAAGAAGTAAGAATCACAGGTGGAATGTGAGGAAAGAGAGTGGAATATAGCCTAAAGGAAGTGAGAAAGGAATGCACATGTGAGAAGGAACAAAAATACGAGTGACAGAAAGGGCTAGCTAGATCCAGGAAACAGGAGATGAGAGAGAAACAAGAAAATAGATGATCTGGAGGAAGATGTGAAATATAATGGGACCAAATAGGGTTAAAATTAAAAAATGAAGTATCCACATTATTTTTGTTGCAGGGTCTTAACTAAACTGATCGACGAGTTAGAAATATCAATGCTTGTGTTGTAAAAAGCAAAGATTTTTTTTTTTTTTTCTCTGTACTCGAAATTTAATGCACAATACGAAAATTTGAGCCATCTTGCCAAAAGTTGCTGTGGGCAACCTTGGTAACGATTATTATCCGGTGGATTTGAGGAATAGACTTGTTGTTTTGGTGGCAGGATGTTAAAAAACAACAAATACAATCATTCGTGTAGTGATCAGAGAGAGTTATCGTTTTATATTCGAGAAACTTCTTGTACATTTATTGCCACTGCTTGGTTATATTCAGTATATATATATATATATATATATATATATATATATATATATATATATATGAAGAGATTTTTTTTTTTTTTTTAGGTAATTTATAGGATGGACGTGCTAATGAACTGGAAGACAGGGGTTAGGACGTTAGGTAATGGAATATTCTATTGAACACAAACAGGTGATTATTTTATTTGTTTATCTGTCATTCTTTATATATTCATTTTGAACCACAAGCCAAATAAGCAAAAAGATATTTTGACTGCGTTTGTTGCGGTGAACGAAGACAAGTTTTCCCTGAAATTATATGAAAAGTGGCTTAGTGCTACAGTGATTTTCAAGGGTGAAAAAAAGAACAATAGTCGTTTGGTGCTATCCACTAAATGTTTTCATTTAACAAAGGTTGTTTAAAATGTGTTGGCTAGTTTTACATATACAGCAAGTAAGCACTTTGGCACCTAGTGATCCTAGCTGGTTAAGACACTCGAACCGGATGTGGATCACTTAGAGTTTGCATTCTTGAGTTAGTTGGAATTTATAGGTTACGTAATGCCACTCGGTGAAACGCGACTGGTCACACGTCTTGATGGTGTTGACAACACAACCAGAACACTATGCTCCTGACGAGCAAAACAGGGCTAGGTGACACAAAGATGGATGGATGAAGAACCTGAAGGCAAAACTGAAAATTTAAGTGATGTTACTGTGCGTAACATTATAGGATAGACCTATTGGATAATTAAGGAGCACGGCAAGAAAACACGAACTGTGTCATTGAAACCATGTGTTGAAAGTTTGTATTCACAGACAAGCAGGCAACGTCCTTCAAAATAAAGTGCTTCTGACCGCAGTTCTATGACTCTTTTCATACATTTTACTTCTTCATTTTTCAGAGGGTGGGGAACGAGAGGGAGTTTATGAGATATACTTTTCGCTTTAAACCCTTAGCTCCTATGATTTCTCTCATTCATTTGCATTCATGACTTACTGCGCCCTCAGATGATTCTTTCATTGAGTGACAAGCCAAAAGGTTAACTGTAACCAAAAAACCTACAATACTCTTAATAGTAATCACTGAACTATATAACCCCACGAGTCTACGTCTTGGGGAAGGTTGGGAGTTTATTGTCCACCTAATACCATTGAGGGAGATGGGGGGAACTGGTCAGTGTCGTCGTAAATGTTGGGTTGAACATCCTGAACACAGGTTCCTACGCTCTTGACTGGGCAGTAGAGGACTAGATGATAGGTTGACGAGCAAAAATCTTTTGAGTGATAGCCTAAAAATAATTTCTTGATGCACCAAAACGGAGATGGGTTACTCGAAATACCATTTACTATTGCTAGAATTTGGTAATGTCGAACAGTATCTTTTGGTGTTAACTTGAATAAAGCGCTCAGATGCATAACCGCAGCCAAAGAGGTGAGACAGACAAAGAAAATTAACTATTTTTTTTTTTCTCACCCTAATGTCAAAGAAGACCAGGAAGGAAAGTTATTTTAACTAGATCTCTTTGGCCAAATTTGGATCTACTTGTTTCATGTAGGAAGGCGAATTAAATTTTCGAGATTCAACTTAAGTAGATATTTTTTCCAGCGAAGATTTGGTGAAGCATATGATATATTTTTTTAAGTGAGTTGGTGGTGCACGTGAACTTTTCGTGTTATTATGGAGGTAGACTTGAACAAATTTTATAGGGCAGACTTGTGGATGTTTTCTAAAGTAATTTTATGAGGAAAACTTATAAATTTCAAAAAAATATTTTCATAAGGCTTACTTGTTATTTTGTCATTTTATAGGGTAAATATGAAGATTATGTTTGCCAATTGTATGAAGAAGAGTTATTGCTTTAAATATGTTTTTATGGTGTAATGATACGTTTTTCACTGCCGGACGGAGTCTAGCTAAGTACTGTTTTGGTAGGATTTCTTTTCATTGTTTTTTGTTTGCAGCATCATAGAAAAACGACTGAATGAAGTTACATGAAACTTTCAGGATATGTAGGCTTTTGGTCCCCAAAGAAAGTGATTAAATCTTGGAAGTGATCGAGTGATCTTGAAAAGTCAAAATCAAAGTTACGGATTTTCAAAGGAAATATCTTGAGATCCGGTTGAAGATAGAGAGATTTACTGTTAGAAACATACAGGAACTCGTAATGTAGACTTTCATTTGACACCAAGACCTTTGACCTTGAGTGAACCTGAAAGATGAAACTCGAGGTCATGGATATTCGGGGGGCCATAAGACAAAACTCGCTGAAAACAGATAAGGTATTTACAATTATCAACATGGGAAGTCCCTTATGGGTATTAACTTGAGTACCATGATCTTTGAGGAGTGTCCTTAAATGATCAGACTCAGGGTCCACGGATATTTGCGGGGGTTATAACTCGAAACTCGTTGTAGAGATGTTTACTGTTATCAAGATATAGAGTCTTATATGGGCAGTCTTATATGGGCGATGTTTGGCATAATGATCTTTGACCTTGAGTGACCTTGAAAGGTCAAATGTAAGATCATGGATTTTCAGAGGAGTAACTTGAAAACATTTGCTCCATTACCTTAGACTTTAAATGTTTGCTGATGATAAATGACTAACGATTAAGCTTTAAACAGCAATCAAATAACTGCTGTCAGCGGGATTTGCTGTGAATGGAACCACTTGTTCTTTCATGTGATCTGATGGTGTACCGTTGTATCTTATTTTATGTGACTTTAAACGGTAGAATAATTATTATCCCCCTTCAATCCGATGAGCATAATGCTGCGGCTATTTCTAATCATACTCTCCCCAGACGATTCCATTCAGTTTAGCGAGACATCTCTTCTTGT
>NW_027642479.1:0-19262 GCF_032717465.1 Coenobita brevimanus | reverse complement strand
CTAAGTTACAGCTAGCCCTGCAGGAGGCTCGTGCTAAGGAGGCGGAGTCTCGTGTTAAGGAGAGCTGAATTTCAAGCACGTGCTAAGGAGAGGCTGAGTCTCAGGCTAAGGAGGCGGAATCTCAGGTTCGGATTCAGGAGGCACAGATACAGGCTCAGGCACAAGTTGAACTTGCCAGGATTCAGGCAGACCATGAGTATCGCATGAAACAAGGTGGAACTGGATGGCATCTAGCTCTGATGATTTTGATGTGGCTAAAAATGTTAAACTCTTTTTTGTCCCTCCTTTTAATGAATCACAGATTTAACAAAAAAGTATTTTTCAGTTGTTTGAGAGGGTAGCTACAGGTTTTAATTGGCCTAAGGAGTATTGGCCAGTACTCCCTTCAAACTGTTCTCACCGGTAAAGCTCAAGTAACTTGCATGCATCTTTGCCTCAGGATCAGTCTGATAATTATGATGTAGTTAAGAGCTTGATTCTTAAGGCCTATGAGCTTGTTCCTGAAGCTTATAGAGTAAAATTTAGGACAACTTACAAGCAAGATAAGCAATCCCATGTTGAGTATGCAAAAATCAAAGAAGATCTGTTAGAGCAGTGGTTAGATTCTAAGAATGTGGATTCTGATTTTGGTAAATTTAAGCAGATGATTTTGCTGGAGGATTTCAAAAGGTGTATTAAGTAAAGATGTAAGCCTATATCTTGATGAGAAAAGAATAAAGATAATTTGTCTGATGCTGCAGTTTTAGCTGATGAGTATATTCTCACTCACAAAGAGATATTCTAGAGAAAAAGGGAAAGCTGAGAGTAAGTACGTTGCCTCTACTCAGAGTACAGGTAACAGGAAGAGAGAATAAGGATGATGTTTCTCAGGAAGTAAATACCAGCTTCACCTCTAGATTTCAGAAAAGTAAATGTACTTATTGTAGTAAGCTTGGTCATACTACGGAGAGATGTTTCAGGAGACAGCGTGATGTGAACAAAAAGGAGTCTTTAAATATTCAGTCAATTGGTCTAGTGTCCACTCTTGAGAGTTCCCAGAATTCTTTAACTGAGTTAACTGAGCCTGCTTTGACGGTAACTTAAATTCTCATGATGGAGCTCCTCTTTTGAGCAGTAACGTGGGTGACACTCTCAAGAGTTCATGTGCTAATTTCCTGTCTGATGGTTTTGTCAGTCCTCTGGACAGTAATGACAGGAAATCAGTTCAAATATATCGTGATACAGGTGCTTGCCAATCCCTTATGCTGACCAGTGTTCTAGGCTCTAATGTTAATTCCTCTGATGAAACTGTAATCTTACAAGGTGTAGGGAATAATTACTTCTCTGTCCCTCTGTGCAGAGTGAATTTAGAGTCTGGTTTTGTTAATGGTTCCGTTATGGTTGGGTTGGTTGAGACACTCCCAATGTCAGGTGTAACTTTCTTACTTGGAAATGATATTGGTGGAGGTCAAGTGTGTCCAGCTCCTCAGTTGTCTAGTGAGCCAGTGGCTGCGTCCCGGGATTGTGATGTCCCTGATGTGTTCCCTGCATGTGCTGTCACTAGGGCTAAGTCTAAAGTTACTGGTGATTTAGAGGATAATGATGATGATGATGTTATCCTAGCTGGCACTTTTCTTGCTAATTTGGACCACTCACCAGATGAGGCAGTACCCCGTAGTGTTGATAATTTGTCTCGTCAAGAGTTGGTTGAGTTGCAGGTTGCTGACCCTGAGTTGAAAGGTCTAGCTAACTCTGCTTACAGTGAAGAAGAGTCAGCCGGTGCTTCTACTTGTTATTATGTAAAGTCAGGAGTACTTATGAGGAAGTGGAGACCCCCAACAGCATCAGCCGACTGTGAATGGGAGGTTGTACATCAAGTTGTCATCCCTCGTGTTTGTAGGCAGGATATCATTCGAGTGGCTCATGATTCCAGTTTGGCAGGACACCTTGGAGTGAGGAAGACTGTGGCACGCATTTTGAAACACTTCTACTGGCCAGGTATCTTCAGGGATGTTTCCTGGTATTGTAAGTCTTGTCACACCTGTCAAGTTGTGGGGAAGTGTAATCAGACCGAAAAGGTTGCACCTCTAGTTCCCATTCCTCCTTTTGAGGCGCCTTTCACCCGTGTGTTGGTGGATATTGTGGGCCCTCTTCCTAAGACTTCTTCAGGATTTTCTTATGTGTTGACCATGATTGATATGGCTACTCGTTATCCTGAAGCCATTCCACTTAGAAACATCTCAGCAAAGAACGTAGTTAAGGAAATGCTAGGGTTCTTCACAAAGTTTGGTCTGCCCAAGGAGGTACAGTCAGACCCGGGAAGTAATTTCATGTCAAACGTTTTCAAGCAGTCTCTGAAAGAGTTGGGCATCACCCAGATCACGTCTTCAGCTTACCATCCCCAGACCCAAGAAGCGTTGGAGAGATATCATCAAACACTCAAATCGATGCTCAAGAAATACTGTTTGGAACATCAGAAAGACTGGGATAAAGGTCTTCCATTCGTTGTGTTTGCTGCAAGAGAATCTCCAAATGAATCACTGGGCTTCTCACCTTTTGAACTACTGTTTGGCCATGAAGTAAGAGGACCCCTTAAGCTACTCAAGGAATGCTGGCTGTCGGAGGAAGATGACGTCAACCTGCTGGAGTATGTGATGAATTTCAAAGAACGGCTGTCCACTGCTTTACAGCTGGCGAGAGAGAATTTAGGAGCTGCTCAGGGAGAAGATGAAGACTTGGTATGATAAGAAGTCCAGGTTACGCCACTTTCAGCCAGGAGATCAGGTTTTGATTCTGCTACCAGTTCATGGGCAACCTCTTCAAGCCAAGTTTAGTGGTCCTTATTTCGTGGAGAAGAAACTCAGTGATGTCAACTATGTCATCGCCACACCAGATCGTAGAAAGAGCAAGCAACTATGTCACATCAACATGCTAAAGTTATATCACAGGCGGGACAAAAATAATCCAGTCTGCACTGTAGCTGTTCCACCCGAGTCTACAAGTGAAGTTCTCCCATGCAGCATGAGCCTGAGTGATAGTTTGGGGAAGAATCCTGATATCATGAATGATCTCCAGACTAAGCTTTCTCATCTACCTCCCAAGGAAAGGCAGGAGTTTTCGGCATTACTGCAGGAGTACCCGCAAGTGTTCCGTGCCACTCCAGGAAGAACTACTGTGTTGATGCATGATGTCGATGTTGGAGACGCAAAGCCAATTAAATTGCCTCCTTACCGTGTGAACCCAGTGAAAGTTCCTCTCATCCAGAAGGAGCTTGACTACCTGTTGGACCACATGATGATTGAGCCCTGTCAGAGCGAGTGGAGTTCTCCCTGTCACTCTGGTCCCTAAGCCAGGTGGGTCACAGCGGCTTTGCATTGACTACAGACGTGTTAAACAGATAACCAAAACAGACACTTACCCTCTCCCTCGTGTGGAAGATTGCATGGACAAGATCGGAAAGGCTAGGTACATAAGTAAGTTTGATTTGTTAAAGGGATACTGGCAAGTACCTATGACTGAACGTGCTAGGGAGATCTCATGTTTTGTGACATTAGGAAAGACATTTGCATGTTCTGTAATGCCATGTACGGATTGTTTTAGAGTAATAAGAAATTTCCTTTGTAAATTTCTTTTTTCTTTTGTGGGGAGGTGTTACATAGCCTATGATTTCATCATCCTTTGTGTAATTTTAACGCACAGTTGCTGCATGTTTGATCACGAGCGTGTTCTGCCTCAGTCCCCCCTTCTACCGTTATAGTAGAGTAAGTCGTCCTTTCTGTTATTCAGTGCGGGATTGTCGACCGTTTGTCCCCATCGCTTCATTTGCGCGTCCTTATTACAAGTTGTATCAAGCTCTGCTGGCCCCTATATAATGAGCTCAGTCTCTGCATCATTGCCACTTAGATCTGCTCCTCATTTTTGTTCACATCTCTGTCCTCCCCTGTACAGATATTATTATTGTGAGTGCTCAAGAAATCTCCAACCATCTAGCAGCTGTGTGTAATTTGAGTATAACTGTTGTTGCATTTTTCTTGTACTGTATAGCATAAGTTTAATTTGTAGGCCTAGTGAAGTTTTTGTAATTCGTGTGGGGTTCTTTATGTCAGTCATTTTTGATAAGAGTTTGTATCTGTAATAATTTATCTGCCATTCACTGAGTATTATCTGGTATCTCATTTTATCAGGGCTGACTTAGATAAATTTACTCTTGCTAATTTCGTGTTAATAGAGGCTATTGCAGTTAACCATATATTTAACCTTTTTATTTGCCATTACATTATCCTTATGAGTCCTGAATGTTTTGTTGTTAGTTTAAGCATTAAACTTTAACTTGTAATTTTACCTAACTCTTTTGTTTTGAACCTGGAACTTTACGGGACAGTAGTGACTCTTCGTATTCTCACTTAAAGTGTACATTATCTTTCTCTGTTCCGTAACATAAATTTGGCGACCTCTCATCAGGATATTCAGGATATTATCATAAGGATATTGTTTGATATTTTGTGACTGTGATATATTCATGATGGCTACTATTACTACACTTGATGAAGCCAAGGACTTTTTGTCAAATGTGCAAACAGTGTGTGATATAGAAAACAGAACAAAAGAATGAACTTAAGCTTGTTGCTCAACAATTGGGAATTGCTGTTCGCTCTCATCATTCTAAAGATCAAATTGTTGACATGATTAATGAAAGCTTGTTTAATGTAACTCCTCCAAATGAGGAAACGCAGATTGAAATAGCTAAGTTACAGCTAGCCCTGCAGGAGGCTCGTGCTAAGGAGGCGGAGTCTCGTGTTAAGGAGGCTGAATTTCAAGCACGTGCTAAGGAGGCTGAGTCTCAGGCTAAGGAGGCGGAATCTCCAGGTTCGGATTCAGGAGGCACAGATACAGGCTCAGGCACAAGTTGAACTTGCCAAGGATTCAGGCAGACCATGAGTATCGCATGAAACAAGGTGGAACTGGATCATCTAGCTCTGATGATTTTGATGTGGCTAAAAATGTTAAACTTGTCCCTCCTTTTAATGAATCTGATTTAACAAAGTATTTTCAGTTGTTTGAGAGGGTAGCTACAGGTTTTAATTGGCCTAAGGAGTATTGGCCAGTACTCCTTCAAACTGTTCTCACCGGTAAAGCTCAAGTAACTTATGCATCTTTGCCTCAGGATCAGTCTGATAATTATGATGTAGTTAAGAGCTTGATTCTTAAGGCCTATGAGCTTGTTCCTGAAGCTTATAGAAGTAAAATTTAGGACAACTTACAAGCAAGATAAGCAATCCCATGTTGAGTATGCAAAAATCAAAGAAGATCTGTTAGAGCAGTGGTTAGATTCTAAGAATGTGGATTCTGATTTTGGTAAATTTAAGCAGATGATTTTGCTGGAGGATTTCAAAAGGTGTATTAGTAAAGATGTAAGCCTATATCTTGATGAGAAAAGAATAGATAATTTGTCTGATGCTGCAGTTTTAGCTGATGAGTATATTCTCACTCACAAGAGATATTCTAGAGAAAAAGGGAAAGCTGAGAGTAAGTACGTTGCCTCTACTCAGAGTACAGGTAACAGGAAAGAGAATAAGGATGATGTTTCTCAGGAAGTAAATACCAGCTTCACCTCTAGATTTCAGAAAAGTAAATGTACTTATTGTAGTAAGCTTGGTCATACTACGGAGAGATGTTTCAGGAGACAGCGTGATGTGAACAAAAAGGAGTCTTTAAATATTCAGTCAATTGGTCTAGTGTCCACTCTTGAGAGTTCCCAGAATTCTTTAACTGAGTTAACTGAGCCTGCTTTGAGGGGTAACTTAAATTCTCATGATGGAGCTCCTCTTTTGAGCAGTAACGTGGGTGACACTCTCAAGAGTTCATGTGCTAATTTCCTGTCTGATGGTTTTGTCAGTCCTCTGGACAGTAATGACAGGAAATCAGTTCAAATATATCGTGATACAGGTGCTTGCCAATCCCTTATGCTGACCAGTGTTCTAGGCTCTAATGTTAATTCCTCTGATGAAACTGTAATCTTACAAGGTGTAGGGAATAATTACTTCTCTGTCCCTCTGTGCAGAGTGAATTTAGAGTCTGGTTTTGTTAATGGTTCCGTTATGGTTGGGTTGGTTGAGACACTCCCAATGTCAGGTGTAACTTTCTTACTTGGAAATGATATTGGTGGAGGTCAAGTGTGTCCAGCTCCTCAGTTGTCTAGTGAGCCAGTGGCTGCGTCCCGGGATTGTGATGTCCCTGATGTGTTCCCTGCATGTGCTGTCACTAGGGCTAAGTCTAAAGTTACTGGTGATTTAGAGGATAATGATGATGATGATGTTATCCTAGCTGGCACTTTTCTTGCTAATTTGGACCACTCACCAGATGAGGCAGTACCCCGTAGTGTTGATAATTTGTCTCGTCAAGAGTTGGTTGAGTTGCAGGTTGCTGACCCTGAGTTGAAAGGTCTAGCTAACTCTGCTTACAGTGAAGAAGAGTCAGCCGGTGCTTCTACTTGTTATTATGTAAAGTCAGGAGTACTTATGAGGAAGTGGAGACCCCCAACAGCATCAGCCGACTGTGAATGGGAGGTTGTACATCAAGTTGTCATCCCTCGTGTTTGTAGGCAGGATATCATTCGAGTGGCTCATGATTCCAGTTTGGCAGGACACCTTGGAGTGAGGAAGACTGTGGCACGCATTTTGAAACACTTCTACTGGCCAGGTATCTTCAGGGATGTTTCCTGGTATTGTAAGTCTTGTCACACCTGTCAAGTTGTGGGGAAGTGTAATCAGACCGAAAAGGTTGCACCTCTAGTTCCCATTCCTCCTTTTGAGGCGCCTTTCACCCGTGTGTTGGTGGATATTGTGGGCCCTCTTCCTAAGACTTCTTCAGGATTTTCTTATGTGTTGACCATGATTGATATGGCTACTCGTTATCCTGAAGCCATTCCACTTAGAAACATCTCAGCAAAGAACGTAGTTAAGGAAATGCTAGGGTTCTTCACAAAGTTTGGTCTGCCCAAGGAGGTACAGTCAGACCGGGAAGTAATTTCATGTCAAACGTTTTCAAGCAGTCTCTGAAAGAGTTGGGCATCACCCAGATCACGTCTTCCAGCTTACCATCCCCAGACCCAAGAAGCGTTGGAGAGATATCATCAAACACTCAAATCGATGCTCAAGAAATACTGTTTGGAACATCAGAAAGACTGGGATAAAGGTCTTCCATTCGTTGTGTTTGCTGCAAGAGAATCTCCAAATGAATCACTGGGCTTCTCACCTTTTGAACTACTGTTTGGCCATGAAGTAAGAGGACCCCTTAAGCTACTCAAGGAATGCTGGCTGTCGGAGGAAGATGACGTCAACCTGCTGGAGTATGTGATGAATTTCAAAGAACGGCTGTCCACTGCTTTACAGCTGGCGAGAGAGAATTTAGGAGCTGCTCAGGAGAAGATGAAGACTTGGTATGATAAGAAGTCCAGGTTACGCCACTTTCAGCCAGGAGATCAGGTTTTGATTCTGCTACCAGTTCATGGGCAACCTCTTCAAGCCAAGTTTAGTGGTCCTTATTTCGTGGAGAAGAAACTCAGTGATGTCAACTATGTCATCGCCACACCAGATCGTAGAAAGAGCAAGCAACTATGTCACATCAACATGCTAAAGTTATATCACAGGCGGGACAAAAATAATCCAGTCTGCACTGTAGCTGTTCCACCCGAGTCTACAAGTGAAGTTCTCCCATGCAGCATGAGCCTGAGTGATAGTTTGGGGAAGAATCCTGATATCATGAATGATCTCCAGACTAAGCTTTCTCATCTACCTCCCAAGGAAAGGCAGGAGTTTTCGGCATTACTGCAGGAGTACCCGCAAGTGTTCCGTGCCACTCCAGGAAGAACTACTGTGTTGATGCATGATGTCGATGTTGGAGACGCAAAGCCAATTAAATTGCCTCCTTACCGTGTGAACCCAGTGAAAGTTCCTCTCATCCAGAAGGAGCTTGACTACCTGTTGGACCACATGATGATTGAGCCCTGTCAGAGCGAGTGGAGTTCTCCTGTCACTCTGGTCCCTAAGCCAGGTGGGTCACAGCGGCTTTGCATTGACTACAGACGTGTTAAACAGATAACCAAAACAGACACTTACCCTCTCCCTCGTGTGGAAGATTGCATGGACAAGATCGGAAAGGCTAGGTACATAAGTAAGTTTGATTTGTTAAAGGGATACTGGCAAGTACCTATGACTGAACGTGCTAGGGAGATCTCATGTTTTGTGACATTAGGAAAGACATTTGCATGTTCTGTAATGCCATGTACGGATTGTTTTAGAGTAATAAGAAATTTCCTTTGTAAATTTCTTTTTCTTTGTGGGGAGGTGTTACATAGCCTATGATTTCATCATCCTTTGTGTAATTTTAACGCACAGTATGCTGCATGTTTGATCACGAGCGTGTTCTGCCTCAGTCCCCCCTTCTACCGTTATAGTAGAGTAAGTCGTCCTTTCTGTTATTCAGTGCGGGATTGTCGACCGTTTGTCCCCATCGCTTCATTTGCGCGTCCTTATTACAAGTTGTATCAAGCTCTGCTGGCCCCTATATAATGAGCTCAGTCTCTGCATCATTGCCACTTAGATCTGCTCCTCATTTTGTTCACATCTCTGTCCTCCCCTGTACAGATATTATTATTGTGAGTGCTCAAGAAATCTCCAACCATCTAGCAGCTGTGTGTAATTTGAGTATAACTGTTGTTGCATTTTTTCTTGTACTGTATAGCATAAGTTTAATTTGTAGGCCTAGTGAAGTTTTTGTAATTCGTGTGGGGTTCTTTATGTCAGTCATTTTTGATAAGAGTTTGTATCTGTAATAATTTATCTGCCATTCACTGAGTATTATCTGGTATCTCATTTTATCAGGGCTGACTTAGATAAATTTACTCTTGCTAATTTCGTGTTAATAGAGGCTATTGCAGTTAACCATATATTTAACCTTTTTATTTGCCATTACATTATCCTTATGAGTCCTGAATGTTTTGTTGTTAGTTTAAGCATTAAACTTTAACTTGTAATTTTACCTAACTCTTTTGTTTTGAACCTGGAACTTTACGGGACAGTAGTGACTCTTCGTATTCTCACTTAAAGTGTACATTATCTTTCTCTGTTCCGTAACATAAATTTGGCGACCTCTCATCAGGATATTCAGGATATTATCATAAGGATATTGTTTGATATTTTGTGACTGTGATATATTCATGATGGCTACTATTACTACACTTGATGAAGCCAAGGACTTTTTGTCAAATGTGCAAACAGTGTGTGATATAGAAAACAGAACAAAGAATGAACTTAAGCTTGTTGCTCAACAATTGGGAATTGCTGTTCGCTCTCATCATTCTAAAGATCAAATTGTTGACATGATTAATGAAAGCTTGTTTAATGTAACTCCTCCAAATGAGGAAACGCAGATTGAAATAGCTAAGTTACAGCTAGCCCTGCAGGAGGCTCGTGCTAAGGAGGCGGAGTCTCGTGTTAAGGAGGCTGAATTTCAAGCACGTGCTAAGGAGGCTGAGTCTCAGGCTAAGGAGGCGGAATCTCAGGTTCGGATTCAGGAGGCACAGATACAGGCTCAGGCACAAGTTGAACTTGCCAGGATTCAGGCAGACCATGAGTATCGCATGAAACAAGGTGGAACTGGATCATCTAGCTCTGATGATTTTGATGTGGCTAAAAATGTTAAACTTGTCCCTCCTTTTAATGAATCTGATTTAACAAAGTATTTTCAGTTGTTTGAGAGGGTAGCTACAGGTTTTAATTGGCCTAAGGAGTATTGGCCAGTACTCCTTCAAACTGTTCTCACCGGTAAAGCTCAAGTAACTTATGCATCTTTGCCTCAGGATCAGTCTGATAATTATGATGTAGTTAAGAGCTTGATTCTTAAGGCCTATGAGCTTGTTCCTGAAGCTTATAGAGTAAAATTTAGGACAACTTACAAGCAAGATAAGCAATCCCATGTTGAGTATGCAAAAATCAAAGAAGATCTGTTAGAGCAGTGGTTAGATTCTAAGAATGTGGATTCTGATTTTGGTAAATTTAAGCAGATGATTTTGCTGGAGGATTTCAAAAGGTGTATTAGTAAAGATGTAAGCCTATATCTTGATGAGAAAAGAATAGATAATTTGTCTGATGCTGCAGTTTTAGCTGATGAGTATATTCTCACTCACAAGAGATATTCTAGAGAAAAAGGGAAAGCTGAGAGTAAGTACGTTGCCTCTACTCAGAGTACAGGTAACAGGAAAGAGAATAAGGATGATGTTTCTCAGGAAGTAAATACCAGCTTCACCTCTAGATTTCAGAAAAGTAAATGTACTTATTGTAGTAAGCTTGGTCATACTACGGAGAGATGTTTCAGGAGACAGCGTGATGTGAACAAAAAGGAGTCTTTAAATATTCAGTCAATTGGTCTAGTGTCCACTCTTGAGAGTTCCCAGAATTCTTTAACTGAGTTAACTGAGCCTGCTTTGAGGGGTAACTTAAATTCTCATGATGGAGCTCCTCTTTTGAGCAGTAACGTGGGTGACACTCTCAAGAGTTCATGTGCTAATTTCCTGTCTGATGGTTTTGTCAGTCCTCTGGACAGTAATGACAGGAAATCAGTTCAAATATATCGTGATACAGGTGCTTGCCAATCCCTTATGCTGACCAGTGTTCTAGGCTCTAATGTTAATTCCTCTGATGAAACTGTAATCTTACAAGGTGTAGGGAATAATTACTTCTCTGTCCCTCTGTGCAGAGTGAATTTAGAGTCTGGTTTTGTTAATGGTTCCGTTATGGTTGGGTTGGTTGAGACACTCCCAATGTCAGGTGTAACTTTCTTACTTGGAAATGATATTGGTGGAGGTCAAGTGTGTCCAGCTCCTCAGTTGTCTAGTGAGCCAGTGGCTGCGTCCCGGGATTGTGATGTCCCTGATGTGTTCCCTGCATGTGCTGTCACTAGGGCTAAGTCTAAAGTTACTGGTGATTTAGAGGATAATGATGATGATGATGTTATCCTAGCTGGCACTTTTCTTGCTAATTTGGACCACTCACCAGATGAGGCAGTACCCCGTAGTGTTGATAATTTGTCTCGTCAAGAGTTGGTTGAGTTGCAGGTTGCTGACCCTGAGTTGAAAGGTCTAGCTAACTCTGCTTACAGTGAAGAAGAGTCAGCCGGTGCTTCTACTTGTTATTATGTAAAGTCAGGAGTACTTATGAGGAAGTGGAGACCCCCAACAGCATCAGCCGACTGTGAATGGGAGGTTGTACATCAAGTTGTCATCCCTCGTGTTTGTAGGCAGGATATCATTCGAGTGGCTCATGATTCCAGTTTGGCAGGACACCTTGGAGTGAGGAAGACTGTGGCACGCATTTTGAAACACTTCTACTGGCCAGGTATCTTCAGGGATGTTTCCTGGTATTGTAAGTCTTGTCACACCTGTCAAGTTGTGGGAAGTGTAATCAGACCGAAAAGGTTGCACCTCTAGTTCCCATTCCTCCTTTTGAGGCGCCTTTCACCCGTGTGTTGGTGGATATTGTGGGCCCTCTTCCTAAGACTTCTTCAGGATTTTCTTATGTGTTGACCATGATTGATATGGCTACTCGTTATCCTGAAGCCATTCCACTTAGAAACATCTCAGCAAAGAACGTAGTTAAGGAAATGCTAGGGTTCTTCACAAAGTTTGGTCTGCCCAAGGAGGTACAGTCAGACCGGGGAAGTAATTTCATGTCAAACGTTTTCAAGCAGTCTCTGAAAGAGTTGGGCATCACCCAGATCACGTCTTCAGCTTACCATCCCCAGACCCAAGAAGCGTTGGAGAGATATCATCAAACACTCAAATCGATGCTCAAGAAATACTGTTTGGAACATCAGAAAGACTGGGATAAAGGTCTTCCATTCGTTGTGTTTGCTGCAAGAGAATCTCCAAATGAATCACTGGGCTTCTCACCTTTTGAACTACTGTTTGGCCATGAAGTAAGAGGACCCCTTAAGCTACTCAAGGAATGCTGGCTGTCGGAGGAAGATGACGTCAACCTGCTGGAGTATGTGATGAATTTCAAAGAACGGCTGTCCACTGCTTTACAGCTGGCGAGAGAGAATTTAGGAGCTGCTCAGGAGAAGATGAAGACTTGGTATGATAAGAAGTCCAGGTTACGCCACTTTCAGCCAGGAGATCAGGTTTTGATTCTGCTACCAGTTCATGGGCAACCTCTTCAAGCCAAGTTTAGTGGTCCTTATTTCGTGGAGAAGAAACTCAGTGATGTCAACTATGTCATCGCCACACCAGATCGTAGAAAGAGCAAGCAACTATGTCACATCAACATGCTAAAGTTATATCACAGGCGGGACAAAAATAATCCAGTCTGCACTGTAGCTGTTCCACCCGAGTCTACAAGTGAAGTTCTCCCATGCAGCATGAGCCTGAGTGATAGTTTGGGGAAGAATCCTGATATCATGAATGATCTCCAGACTAAGCTTTCTCATCTACCTCCCAAGGAAAGGCAGGAGTTTTCGGCATTACTGCAGGAGTACCCGCAAGTGTTCCGTGCCACTCCAGGAAGAACTACTGTGTTGATGCATGATGTCGATGTTGGAGACGCAAAGCCAATTAAATTGCCTCCTTACCGTGTGAACCCAGTGAAAGTTCCTCTCATCCAGAAGGAGCTTGACTACCTGTTGGACCACATGATGATTGAGCCCTGTCAGAGCGAGTGGAGTTCTCCTGTCACTCTGGTCCCTAAGCCAGGTGGGTCACAGCGGCTTTGCATTGACTACAGACGTGTTAAACAGATAACCAAAACAGACACTTACCCTCTCCCTCGTGTGGAAGATTGCATGGACAAGATCGGAAAGGCTAGGTACATAAGTAAGTTTGATTTGTTAAAGGGATACTGGCAAGTACCTATGACTGAACGTGCTAGGGAGATCTCATGTTTTGTGACATTAGGAAAGACATTTGCATGTTCTGTAATGCCATGTACGGATTGTTTTAGAGTAATAAGAAATTTCCTTTGTAAATTTCTTTTTTCTTTGTGGGGAGGTGTTACATAGCCTATGATTTCATCATCCTTTGTGTAATTTTAACGCACAGTATGCTGCATGTTTGATCACGAGCGTGTTCTGCCTCAGTCCCCCCCTTCTACCGTTATAGTAGAGTAAGTCGTCCTTTCTGTTATTCAGTGCGGGATTGTCGACCGTTTGTCCCCATCGCTTCATTTGCGCGTCCTTATTACAAGTTGTATCAAGCTCTGCTGGCCCCTATATAATGAGCTCAGTCTCTGCATCATTGCCACTTAGATCTGCTCCTCATTTTGTTCACATCTCTGTCCTCCCCTGTACAGATATTATTATTGTGAGTGCTCAAGAAATCTCCAACCATCTAGCAGCTGTGTGTAATTTGAGTATAATTGTTGTTGCATTTTTTCTTGTACTGTATAGCATAAGTTTAATTTGTAGGCCTAGTGAAGTTTTTGTAATTCGTGTGGGGTTCTTTATGTCAGTCATTTTTGATAAGAGTTTGTATCTGTAATAATTTATCTGCCATTCACTGAGTATTATCTGGTATCTCATTTTATCAGGGCTGACTTAGATAAATTTACTCTTGCTAATTTCGTGTTAATAGAGGCTATTGCAGTTAACCATATATTTAACCTTTTTATTTGCCATTACATTATCCTTATGAGTCCTGAATGTTTTGTTGTTAGTTTAAGCATTAAACTTTAACTTGTAATTTTACCTAACTCTTTTGTTTTGAACCTGGAACTTTACGGGACAGTAGTGACTCTTCGTATTCTCACTTAAAGTGTACATTATCTTTCTCTGTTCCGTAACATAAATTTGGCGACCTCTCATCAGGATATTCAGGATATTATCATAAGGATATTGTTTGATATTTTGTGACTGTGATATATTCATGATGGCTACTATTACTACACTTGATGAAGCCAAGGACTTTTTGTCAAATGTGCAAACAGTGTGTGATATAGAAAACAGAACAAAGAATGAACTTAAGCTTGTTGCTCAACAATTGGGAATTGCTGTTCGCTCTCATCATTCTAAAGATCAAATTGTTGACATGATTAATGAAAGCTTGTTTAATGTAACTCCTCCAAATGAGGAAACGCAGATTGAAATAGCTAAGTTACAGCTAGCCCTGCAGGAGGCTCGTGCTAAGGAGGCGGAGTCTCGTGTTAAGGAGGCTGAATTTCAAGCACGTGCTAAGGAGGCTGAGTCTCAGGCTAAGGAGGCGGAATCTCAGGTTCGGATTCAGGAGGCACAGATACAGGCTCAGGCACAAGTTGAACTTGCCAGGATTCAGGCAGACCATGAGTATCGCATGAAACAAGGTGGAACTGGATCATCTAGCTCTGATGATTTTGATGTGGCTAAAAATGTTAAACTTGTCCCTCCTTTTAATGAATCTGATTTAACAAAGTATTTTCAGTTGTTTGAGAGGGTAGCTACAGGTTTTAATTGGCCTAAGGAGTATTGGCCAGTACTCCTTCAAACTGTTCTCACCGGTAAAGCTCAAGTAACTTATGCATCTTTGCCTCAGGATCAGTCTGATAATTATGATGTAGTTAAGAGCTTGATTCTTAAGGCCTATGAGCTTGTTCCTGAAGCTTATAGAGTAAAATTTAGGACAACTTACAAGCAAGATAAGCAATCCCATGTTGAGTATGCAAAAATCAAAGAAGATCTGTTAGAGCAGTGGTTAGATTCTAAGAATGTGGATTCTGATTTTGGTAAATTTAAGCAGATGATTTTGCTGGAGGATTTCAAAAGGTGTATTAGTAAAGATGTAAGCCTATATCTTGATGAGAAAAGAATAGATAATTTGTCTGATGCTGCAGTTTTAGCTGATGAGTATATTCTCACTCACAAGAGATATTCTAGAGAAAAAAGGGAAAGCTGAGAGTAAGTACGTTGCCTCTACTCAGAGTACAGGTAACAGGAAAGAGAATAAGGATGATGTTTCTCAGGAAGTAAATACCAGCTTCACCTCTAGATTTCAGAAAAGTAAATGTACTTATTGTAGTAAGCTTGGTCATACTACGGAGAGATGTTTCAGGAGACAGCGTGATGTGAACAAAAAGGAGTCTTTAAATATTCAGTCAATTGGTCTAGTGTCCACTCTTGAGAGTTCCCAGAATTCTTTAACTGAGTTAACTGAGCCTGCTTTGAGGGGTAACTTAAATTCTCATGATGGAGCTCCTCTTTTGAGCAGTAACGTGGGTGACACTCTCAAGAGTTCATGTGCTAATTTCCTGTCTGATGGTTTTGTCAGTCCTCTGGACAGTAATGACAGGAAATCAGTTCAAATATATCGTGATACAGGTGCTTGCCAATCCCTTATGCTGACCAGTGTTCTAGGCTCTAATGTTAATTCCTCTGATGAAACTGTAATCTTACAAGGTGTAGGGAATAATTACTTCTCTGTCCCTCTGTGCAGAGTGAATTTAGAGTCTGGTTTTGTTAATGGTTCCGTTATGGTTGGGTTGGTTGAGACACTCCCAATGTCAGGTGTAACTTTCTTACTTGGAAATGATATTGGTGGAGGTCAAGTGTGTCCAGCTCCTCAGTTGTCTAGTGAGCCAGTGGCTGCGTCCCGGGATTGTGATGTCCCTGATGTGTTCCCTGCATGTGCTGTCACTAGGGCTAAGTCTAAAGTTACTGGTGATTTAGAGGATAATGATGATGATGATGTTATCCTAGCTGGCACTTTTCTTGCTAATTTGGACCACTCACCAGATGAGGCAGTACCCCGTAGTGTTGATAATTTGTCTCGTCAAGAGTTGGTTGAGTTGCAGGTTGCTGACCCTGAGTTGAAAGGTCTAGCTAACTCTGCTTACAGTGAAGAAGAGTCAGCCGGTGCTTCTACTTGTTATTATGTAAAGTCAGGAGTACTTATGAGGAAGTGGAGACCCCCAACAGCATCAGCCGACTGTGAATGGGAGGTTGTACATCAAGTTGTCATCCCTCGTGTTTGTAGGCAGGATATCATTCGAGTGGCTCATGATTCCAGTTTGGCAGGACACCTTGGAGTGAGGAAGACTGTGGCACGCATTTTGAAACACTTCTACTGGCCAGGTATCTTCAGGGATGTTTCCTGGTATTGTAAGTCTTGTCACACCTGTCAAGTTGTGGGGAAGTGTAATCAGACCGAAAAGGTTGCACCTCTAGTTCCCATTCCTCCTTTTGAGGCGCCTTTCACCCGTGTGTTGGTGGATATTGTGGGCCCTCTTCCTAAGACTTCTTCAGGATTTTCTTATGTGTTGACCATGATTGATATGGCTACTCGTTATCCTGAAGCCATTCCACTTAGAAACATCTCAGCAAAGAACGTAGTTAAGGAAATGCTAGGGTTCTTCACAAAGTTTGGTCTGCCCAAGGAGGTACAGTCAGACCGGGGAAGTAATTTCATGTCAAACGTTTTCAAGCAGTCTCTGAAAGAGTTGGGCATCACCCAGATCACGTCTTCAGCTTACCATCCCCAGACCCAAGAAGCGTTGGAGAGATATCATCAAACACTCAAATCGATGCTCAAGAAATACTGTTTGGAACATCAGAAAGACTGGGATAAAGGTCTTCCATTCGTTGTGTTTGCTGCAAGAGAATCTCCAAATGAATCACTGGGCTTCTCACCTTTTGAACTACTGTTTGGCCATGAAGTAAGAGGACCCCTTAAGCTACTCAAGGAATGCTGGCTGTCGGAGGAAGATGACGTCAACCTGCTGGAGTATGTGATGAATTTCAAAGAACGGCTGTCCACTGCTTTACAGCTGGCGAGAGAGAATTTAGGAGCTGCTCAGGAGAAGATGAAGACTTGGTATGATAAGAAGTCCAGGTTACGCCACTTTCAGCCAGGAGATCAGGTTTTGATTCTGCTACCAGTTCATGGGCAACCTCTTCAAGCCAAGTTTAGTGGTCCTTATTTCGTGGAGAAGAAACTCAGTGATGTCAACTATGTCATCGCCACACCAGATCGTAGAAAGAGCAAGCAACTATGTCACATCAACATGCTAAAGTTATATCACAGGCGGGACAAAAATAATCCAGTCTGCACTGTAGCTGTTCCACCCGAGTCTACAAGTGAAGTTCTCCCATGCAGCATGAGCCTGAGTGATAGTTTGGGGAAGAATCCTGATATCATGAATGATCTCCAGACTAAGCTTTCTCATCTACCTCCCAAGGAAAGGCAGGAGTTTTCGGCATTACTGCAGGAGTACCCGCAAGTGTTCCGTGCCACTCCAGGAAGAACTACTGTGTTGATGCATGATGTCGATGTTGGAGACGCAAAGCCAATTAAATTGCCTCCTTACCGTGTGAACCCAGTGAAAGTTCCTCTCATCCAGAAGGAGCTTGACTACCTGTTGGACCACATGATGATTGAGCCCTGTCAGAGCGAGTGGAGTTCTCCTGTCACTCTGGTCCCTAAGCCAGGTGGGTCACAGCGGCTTTGCATTGACTACAGACGTGTTAAACAGATAACCAAAACAGACACTTACCCTCTCCCTCGTGTGGAAGATTGCATGGACAAGATCGGAAAGGCTAGGTACATAAGTAAGTTTGATTTGTTAAAGGGATACTGGCAAGTACCTATGACTGAACGTGCTAGGGAGATCTCATGTTTTGTGACATTAGGAAAGACATTTGCATGTTCTGTAATGCCATGTACGGATTGTTTTAGAGTAATAAGAAATTTCCTTTGTAAATTTCTTTTTCTTTGTGGGGAGGTGTTACATAGCCTATGATTTCATCATCCTTTGTGTAATTTTAACGCACAGTATGCTGCATGTTTGATCACGAGCGTGTTCTGCCTCAGTCCCCCCCTTCTACCGTTATAGTAGAGTAAGTCGTCCTTTCTGTTATTCAGTGCGGGATTGTCGACCGTTTGTCCCCATCGCTTCATTTGCGCGTCCTTATTACAAGTTGTATCAAGCTCTGCTGGCCCCTATATAATGAGCTCAGTCTCTGCATCATTGCCACTTAGATCTGCTCCTCATTTTGTTCACATCTCTGTCCTCCCCTGTACAGATATTATTATTGTGAGTGCTCAAGAAATCTCCAACCATCTAGCAGCTGTGTGTAATTTGAGTATAACTGTTGTTGCATTTTTTCTTGTACTGTATAGCATAAGTTTAATTTGTAGGCCTAGTGAAGTTTTTGTAATTCGTGTGGGGTTCTTTATGTCAGTCATTTTTGATAAGAGTTTGTATCTGTAATAATTTATCTGCCATTCACTGAGTATTATCTGGTATCTCATTTTATCAGGGCTGACTTAGATAAATTTACTCTTGCTAATTTCGTGTTAATAGAGGCTATTGCAGTTAACCATATATTTAACCTTTTTATTTGCCATTACATTATCCTTATGAGTCCTGAATGTTTTGTTGTTAGTTTAAGCATTAAACTTTAACTTGTAATTTTACCTAACTCTTTTGTTTTGAACCTGGAACTTTACGGGACAGTAGTGACTCTTCGTATTCTCACTTAAAGTGTACATTATCTTTCTCTGTTCCGTAACATAAATTTGGCGACCTCTCATCAGGATATTCAGGATATTATCATAAGGATATTGTTTGATATTTTGTGACTGTGATATATTCATGATGGCTACTATTACTACACTTGATGAAGCCAAGGACTTTTTGTCAAATGTGCAAACAGTGTGTGATATAGAAAACAGAACAAAGAATGAACTTAAGCTTGTTGCTCAACAATTGGGAATTGCTGTTCGCTCTCATCATTCTAAAGATCAAATTGTTGACATGATTAATGAAAAGCTTGTTTAATGTAACTCCTCCAAATGAGGAAACGCAGATTGAAATAGCTAAGTTACAGCTAGCCCTGCAGGAGGCTCGTGCTAAGGAGGCGGAGTCTCGTGTTAAGGAGGCTGAATTTCAAGCACGTGCTAAGGAGGCTGAGTCTCAGGCTAAGGAGGCGGAATCTCAGGTTCGGATTCAGGAGGCACAGATACAGGCTCAGGCACAAGTTGAACTTGCCAGGATTCAGGCAGACCATGAGTATCGCATGAAACAAGGTGGAACTGGATCATCTAGCTCTGATGATTTTGATGTGGCTAAAAATGTTAAACTTGTCCCTCCTTTTAATGAATCTGATTTAACAAAGTATTTTCAGTTGTTTGAGAGGGTAGCTACAGGTTTTAATTGGCCTAAGGAGTATTGGCCAGTACTCCTTCAAACTGTTCTCACCGGTAAAGCTCAAGTAACTTATGCATCTTTGCCTCAGGATCAGTCTGATAATTATGATGTAGTTAAGAG
>NW_027642478.1:0-4995 GCF_032717465.1 Coenobita brevimanus | reverse complement strand
CTTGATTCTTAAGGCCTATGAGCTTGTTCCTGAAGCTTATAGAGTAAAATTTAGGACAACTTACAAGCAAGATAAGCAATCCCATGTTGAGTATGCAAAAATCAAAGAAGATCTGTTAGAGCAGTGGTTAGATTCTAAGAATGTGGATTCTGATTTTGGTAAATTTAAGCAGATGATTTTGCTGGAGGATTTCAAAAGGTGTATTAGTAAAGATGTAAGCCTATATCTTGATGAGAAAAGAATAGATAATTTGTCTGATGCTGCAGTTTTAGCTGATGAGTATATTCTCACTCACAAGAGATATTCTAGAGAAAAAGGGAAAGCTGAGAGTAAGTACGTTGCCTCTACTCAGAGTACAGGTAACAGGAAAGAGAATAAGGATGATGTTTCTCAGGAAGTAAATACCAGCTTCACCTCTAGATTTCAGAAAAGTAAATGTACTTATTGTAGTAAGCTTGGTCATACTACGGAGAGATGTTTCAGGAGACAGCGTGATGTGAACAAAAAGGAGTCTTTAAATATTCAGTCAATTGGTCTAGTGTCCACTCTTGAGAGTTCCCAGAATTCTTTAACTGAGTTAACTGAGCCTGCTTTGAGGGGTAACTTAAATTCTCATGATGGAGCTCCTCTTTTGAGCAGTAACGTGGGTGACACTCTCAAGAGTTCATGTGCTAATTTCCTGTCTGATGGTTTTGTCAGTCCTCTGGACAGTAATGACAGGAAATCAGTTCAAATATATCGTGATACAGGTGCTTGCCAATCCCTTATGCTGACCAGTGTTCTAGGCTCTAATGTTAATTCCTCTGATGAAACTGTAATCTTACAAGGTGTAGGGAATAATTACTTCTCTGTCCCTCTGTGCAGAGTGAATTTAGAGTCTGGTTTTGTTAATGGTTCCGTTATGGTTGGGTTGGTTGAGACACTCCCAATGTCAGGTGTAACTTTCTTACTTGGAAATGATATTGGTGGAGGTCAAGTGTGTCCAGCTCCTCAGTTGTCTAGTGAGCCAGTGGCTGCGTCCCGGGATTGTGATGTCCCTGATGTGTTCCCTGCATGTGCTGTCACTAGGGCTAAGTCTAAAGTTACTGGTGATTTAGAGGATAATGATGATGATGATGTTATCCTAGCTGGCACTTTTCTTGCTAATTTGGACCACTCACCAGATGAGGCAGTACCCCGTAGTGTTGATAATTTGTCTCGTCAAGAGTTGGTTGAGTTGCAGGTTGCTGACCCTGAGTTGAAAGGTCTAGCTAACTCTGCTTACAGTGAAGAAGAGTCAGCCGGTGCTTCTACTTGTTATTATGTAAAGTCAGGAGTACTTATGAGGAAGTGGAGACCCCCAACAGCATCAGCCGACTGTGAATGGGAGGTTGTACATCAAGTTGTCATCCCTCGTGTTTGTAGGCAGGATATCATTCGAGTGGCTCATGATTCCAGTTTGGCAGGACACCTTGGAGTGAGGAAGACTGTGGCACGCATTTTGAAACACTTCTACTGGCCAGGTATCTTCAGGGATGTTTCCTGGTATTGTAAGTCTTGTCACACCTGTCAAGTTGTGGGGAAGTGTAATCAGACCGAAAAGGTTGCACCTCTAGTTCCCATTCCTCCTTTTGAGGCGCCTTTCACCCGTGTGTTGGTGGATATTGTGGGCCCTCTTCCTAAGACTTCTTCAGGATTTTCTTATGTGTTGACCATGATTGATATGGCTACTCGTTATCCTGAAGCCATTCCACTTAGAAACATCTCAGCAAAGAACGTAGTTAAGGAAATGCTAGGGTTCTTCACAAAGTTTGGTCTGCCCAAGGAGGTACAGTCAGATCGGGGAAGTAATTTCATGTCAAACGTTTTCAAGCAGTCTCTGAAAGAGTTGGGCATCACCCAGATCACGTCTTCAGCTTACCATCCCCAGACCCAAGAAGCGTTGGAGAGATATCATCAAACACTCAAATCGATGCTCAAGAAATACTGTTTGGAACATCAGAAAGACTGGGATAAAGGTCTTCCATTCGTTGTGTTTGCTGCAAGAGAATCTCCAAATGAATCACTGGAGCTTCTCACCTTTTGAACTACTGTTTGGCCATGAAGTAAGAGGACCCTTAAGCTACTCAAGGAATGCTGGCTGTCGGAGGAAGATGACGTCAACCTGCTGGAGTATGTGATGAATTTCAAAGAACGGCTGTCCACTGCTTTACAGCTGGCGAGAGAGAATTTAGGAGCTGCTCAGGAGAAGATGAAGACTTGGTATGATAAGAAGTCCAGGTTACGCCACTTTCAGCCAGGAGATCAGGTTTTGATTCTGCTACCAGTTCATGGGCAACCTCTTCAAGCCAAGTTTAGTGGTCCTTATTTCGTGGAGAAGAAACTCAGTGATGTCAACTATGTCATCGCCACACCAGATCGTAGAAAGAGCAAGCAACTATGTCACATCAACATGCTAAAGTTATATCACAGGCGGGACAAAAATAATCCAGTCTGCACTGTAGCTGTTCCACCCGAGTCTACAAGTGAAGTTCTCCCCATGCAGCATGAGCCTGAGTGATAGTTTGGGGAAGAATCCTGATATCATGAATGATCTCCAGACTAAGCTTTCTCATCTACCTCCCAAGGAAAGGCAGGAGTTTTCGGCATTACTGCAGGAGTACCCGCAAGTGTTCCGTGCCACTCCAGGAAGAACTACTGTGTTGATGCATGATGTCGATGTTGGAGACGCAAAGCCAATTAAATTGCCTCCTTACCGTGTGAACCCAGTGAAAGTTCCTCTCATCCAGAAGGAGCTTGACTACCTGTTGGACCACATGATGATTGAGCCCTGTCAGAGCGAGTGGAGTTCTCCTGTCACTCTGGTCCCTAAGCCAGGTGGGTCACAGCGGCTTTGCATTGACTACAGACGTGTTAAACAGATAACCAAAACAGACACTTACCCTCTCCCTCGTGTGGAAGATTGCATGGACAAGATCGGAAAGGCTAGGTACATAAGTAAGTTTGATTTGTTAAAGGGATACTGGCAAGTACCTATGACTGAACGTGCTAGGGAGATCTCATGTTTTGTGACATTAGGAAAGACATTTGCATGTTCTGTAATGCCATGTACGGATTGTTTTAGAGTAATAAGAAATTTCCTTTGTAAATTTCTTTTTCTTTGTGGGGAGGTGTTACATAGCCTATGATTTCATCATCCTTTGTGTAATTTTAACGCACAGTATGCTGCATGTTTGATCACGAGCGTGTTCTGCCTCAGTCCCCCCCTTCTACCGTTATAGTAGAGTAAGTCGTCCTTTCTGTTATTCAGTGCGGGATTGTCGACCGTTTGTCCCCATCGCTTCATTTGCGCGTCCTTATTACAAGTTGTATCAAGCTCTGCTGGCCCCTATATAATGAGCTCAGTCTCTGCATCATTGCCACTTAGATCTGCTCCTCATTTTGTTCACATCTCTGTCCTCCCCTGTACAGATATTATTATTGTGAGTGCTCAAGAAATCTCCAACCATCTAGCAGCTGTGTGTAATTTGAGTATAACTGTTGTTGCATTTTTCTTGTACTGTATAGCATAAGTTTAATTTGTAGGCCTAGTGAAGTTTTTGTAATTCGTGTGGGGTTCTTTATGTCAGTCATTTTTGATAAGAGTTTGTATCTGTAATAATTTATCTGCCATTCACTGAGTATTATCTGGTATCTCATTTTATCAGGGCTGACTTAGATAAATTTACTCTTGCTAATTTCGTGTTAATAGAGGCTATTGCAGTTAACCATATATTTAACCTTTTTATTTGCCATTACATTATCCTTATGAGTCCTGAATGTTTTGTTGTTAGTTTAAGCATTAAACTTTAACTTGTAATTTTACCTAACTCTTTTGTTTTGAACCTGGAACTTTACGGGACAGTAGTGACTCTTCGTATTCTCACTTAAAGTGTACATTATCTTTCTCTGTTCCGTAACAGAGACAACTGAAGATAGAGAGACCAAACACAAGGAGTACGTCGGAGAGGGAGGTCTTCCTTCTCTTCCCCTCTCCACTCCCTTCCCAAGACAGCTCAGACCCAGACCTGCCACTCAGCACAGGGAAGGTGCGACTTACCAGGCACACAACGCCACCCTTATTTCTTCAGCGCGGGTAACTTTGGCCGCGGGGATTTCTCAGCATAGAAGAAAGTCCTTGCATTTATTTTCCTATTCCTCCTTCCCCTCTATTCCCCCTCAACCCCCACCCCCCTCTATTCCCGCTCACTTCTCTCTCTCTCTCTCTCTCTCTCTCTCTCTCTCTCTCTCTAACAAACACACACACGTACAGATGGAGAGGGTCGTCTAGGTGTTGTTTCAAGTCGTTGGAATAACAAACGATAGTTCCAACCTCCCGTTGTGTGTGTGTGTGTGTGTGTGTGTGTGGGTGGGTGAGAGAGAGAGAGAGTATCTCAGTGCTATCTCTCAACAATATATAGATTTATCCTATAATTGCCTAAAAAAATTTAGTAGGAAAGTGTTTCCAAAGCTCATTTATATTTATGTTTAATTTACATTTGTTTTAATGATTTCTAAATACAGGAACTGCAGATATGTTATTTATGTTACAATTTAAAGTATTCATTATAGTCTGTTTTATCATGTAAGGATGATAAGCCCTTATCAGTACTAATATGTCTTGTTTTATTTTATGTTTGCCACCAACGTATAATCTTATTCCTCTTGGGACAAACCACTGCTAGAGTAAAATTATAACGTTTTCTGTTTCCTTTTACTTTGTTATTTCTGATAATAAACTGTATTATTCTGTTCAAAGGATTTTTGTCGTGTTAAAAGGATAAAGATAATCTTCTTAAACCACTTCAGGTCGATGAGGTGATTGTGTGTGTGTGTGTGTGTGTGTGTGTGTGTGTGTGTGTGTGTGTGTGTGTGTGTGTGTGTGTGTGTGTGTGTGTTTTACCGCAAGACAGGTTCATTTCATTTTCGAGACACTTTTAGTGAAGGCATGTAATCTTTGCGAATAAAGTTATTTAG
>NW_027642477.1:0-4995 GCF_032717465.1 Coenobita brevimanus | reverse complement strand
TAGGACCATGATGTGGGTCTTCGTTTGTCGTTAAAATCAGTGAGAAGGACCTCGTTTACAAAAATTGTTAGTGAGCTACAGGGGACACAGCCGCACCTAAAAGAAACGCGCCCATATCTAAAAATGTCAGTATTGGTTTTTAACCCCTTCACAACGGTGGCATCTTTCCTTAGGCTAAATGATATTGATTGGGGACAGCAAAAATGCAATATAAAAGTCGTTAAGCAAGAGAAGGTTATGATGGAGGCGATTATTTCAAACATATTCACTGCAGCGACATCTGTATTTTTCCTCTTATATTTTCAAGACTTTTTTTTTTTTTGACTGTTTATTGATCCTTCTCATTTTTTGTTCTTCCTTCTTCGACTGGTGGATATGGAGGGTAAAGGGGGCTTTCTTCTCAACTCGCTTTTTACTTGTAATAAGGAGGAAATCATTATTATGCTCCCCTGTAACACTCATCCTCGTAAGAAATGAATGGGCCAGTTACTGCTGATTTGTACCTTTATGCGCCGAGAAAGGTACAGAGGAAAGAACAAAAAAGATGCAGGGGAACAGAAGTGTAGGGTGAGAGACAGAGACAAGTGTAAGACGGAAACACGAAAAGATACAAAAGTGAAGCAAAGGGAAGAGCACAGCAGAAGTACACAAGAGAAATACAAGGGTAGCGTAGAATAAAGAAAAGAGCGAGAGCAGAGGGGGAAGTAGAGATAAACTACAGACCCACCCCCTGAAAAAGCGAACCAAAGGAGAAAATGAAGGCGAAGAACAAGCATGAAGTACTCCGCAGGATGTGGAGTGAGGCATATAGATAAAGAGAGAGTGGGAAAATCAATAATTGCTACAGAAGTGAACCACTGAGAAATCAAAAAATTAAAATACACCTGTGAAATTCATGGGAAGCACAAGAAACAAGGAAGTGCAATGTTATCAGGGAAATGCAAATGATAACTACAAGAGAATCAGAGGAGAAAGAACATGAGTGAAGTACAAACATGAAGTACGTGAAAATACAAACGTGAAGAACAATAGTGGGGAACGAAAGAACATATATCATTGATGCATTTACTGATACTGTAAAAGACGGAAGTTTATAAAGTACATTATAAGTATGAAAGTCAAGTGTCAAAGTAAACAACACACAAATACTATAGTAAACTACAAAAGTGAGTACACAGGTGACGTAGTGTGTCCCTGAGTAGTGGTAGCATCTGCATATAAATAAGATGAATGTTGTGTCAGAGAACAACCATATATAACCTGTGCCTTTACCTCTTCCTCACCCTTCACTGCCGCCTGTCGCATCGTACCAAGGCTTCATTCACCTCTGTCCCTACCCTCCGCACACTGGGCCATCCTTGCACCCTGCTTTAATCTTTGTAACCCTGCCTCACTCTGCCACACATCTGATAGACCCTTGTTTAACCTGCACCACACTTGCCTCAACTCTTCCTCACGTCAACTTTCTTCTTCACCAACCTTCGCTCGATTCTGCTTCTATTTACCTTCACTCTGCCTCCACCTCTCCCACATCTTGCTATACCTTTGTTGGTCACCATACCTCACTTCATCTGTACCCTGCCCTACCTCTGCCTCACCTTGTCTTAATACCGTTACCCTGCCTCATCTCTTCCCTGCCTTCACTCATGCGTCCTTCATCACCCTGCTCTCCTTTTGCCGCACCCCCTTCCTCAGTTCTACTTTATCTCTACCTCTTTCCTACCTCTTGTCTCTACTTTTTGTGTACCTCCTGCAGCTTGCTCTACCCTTGTTACCATGCTTCATTTCTGCCTTGCTCTCATATTTTGCCTTAACATACATCGCCTCCGCACTGCTGCCTTATCTATACCTCTTATATACGTCCTGCACCTCTGCTTCCCATCTACCTTCATGTGGGTTTTTTGTGACTTTCAATATTAAGGAATACACTTAAATCGTAACTTGTCAATAGAGACAAGGATGACCTGAAAATCAAGCAATGATTGCTAATGCCGGCTTACTTCATGAATTCTCTAAGGACGAGAATTTATAAACTTTCTCAGCAGTACACAGCAGAGACTAATTACTCACAAATGCTGTTTATTAGTACTGCTAGCCTCACGAGAAAATGAAGCTCCACCCCTGACAATCAATAATTAATGCTATTAATGATAAACAGGTTCTTGCCGGTGCATTAACTCCTGGTTAAACAACAGTTTTAAGCCTAATACAAAAGGACTGGCTTAAATACCAGTTATGAATAATGCAAAGCATTCATGCAACTAGGAGGCGGCAACTAATATAAGAAAGCAAAATATTAGGAGAAATAAAACACAAAATTACATTATATTAAGTTCAAGAAAAAGAACTTAGCAAATTTATTAATTACAATGGAATAAATTTACGTTACATGAGTCTCAAATGAATTCAAAATAAGGAGAACACACTCACTCGCTCACTCAAAAGCTAAACTCTTAAGCCTAGGAAAAAACCACCCGAAAAGAAATACTGGTCAGAAAAGGAGGGGTCTAGGCAGGATGAACTGGGCATCGTTATGCGTAGGAAGGACACTGCACCACACTGAACCTCTACGCCGGATCACACTGAGTGGAGATTTCAGGGACTGGCTGAAGAACGACCTGCTCTCACACATGCCACAAAGTCTGACTGACTTCAAATTCTTGTGAGCAGAGAGGGGTGAGTTTTCCGGCCCCCAGCTGCCTAGCGGCCAACGGAATTAATGTGAGCAATACATGCCCACAACAATCACTCAGCGAAAGCGCCAATGTCACGCGCAAGGACGATCACTTATGAAACAGTGAAAAATGTTCTGAAAACACTCCCGATCAGGTGAATACGAGGGGACGGTTAAACTGAGTGATAAACAGTAGGAAATTCCACCTAAAATTGGTGGTTTTCCGCCAAAGTTCAATGTCTGAGTTTGTTTAGATACAGAATCGCGCCAGACTGTGACACTTCATTTTGAACCTCATCTACTGTGACCAGGTAACCTCACTGTATCCTTACTGTAAGTCTGTTCTAACTCGCCAGTTGTGAACATACACTGCATCACCCTCATCACATGTTTTGCACTCTCCATCTCCCATTTTCCCTCCTCCTGTTTCACCTTTTATCCCTTAGCTCATTTCTAGGTCACTTGTGGGCCTCTCTACCTCCTTCTTCCAGCCTGACCCTCTTATCTGCTGACCTCGATTTTCCAGCCTCATCCTCATTCCACGACATCCATACCACTTAGGGTACACATCACAGCACACACACGTGGTTACACACACACTAGGGTTCACACACACACCAGCGTCAACCCAACGTCATGAATAGTCCGACCGTGAAGTAATTTCATGTCAAATGACAAGCTGTTTCTGATAAAAGTTGGGCATCACACACACACACACACACACACACACACATAGCGTTCAACCAACGTCATAGATATGACTGTGTAATCAAGTGTGTACGCGCATGATAAAAACAGGGTGGAGCTTGTCGGTGTAGGCGACCAGTGCCAAGTTTGCATGGAATGAAAAGACCATTTTACTTCCTGCTTTTCCATGAACGTAAGAGCTGACGTCCCTGGAGACTCATGTGAATGTTCGTGCGAGCAGGTTATGAAGGAAGATGTTTAGCCTGCTGGATTTACAGATTATTCATGCTGACCTTCACTACTTGGGATAGCTGAATGAGACAAAAGGAACTAAAAAGAGGAAATAACGTTGATAAATGGTGGTGGAAGATCATCAGCACACTTTCAGCCAGTGATGATGGCAAGTAATCTTAAATGTATGCTTTGTTATTTCCTGTAGGTATGGCATTATTATAGCACATGTATTCCAAACTTAATATATCATTAAACTTAATTATATCATTAACCTTACCTGTTTTCCATCATTCGTGTACAGTGATGATTTGGAAATAGCAACTTATGTCAAATGAGATATGCTACATATATACAGTGGTTTGTACAGATATATAACCCATTTTCTTACACTGTAAAACACTGTTCCACAGCAAAAGTATTTGAAAAGAATGGCAAAGTTCTTTCCTCTGCAGTCATATGAGGTTGCCTGTATCGGTTATAGGGCTGTCGGCGTTCAACCTTCCTCAGAATATAGTTAATTGTGGCAAATCATCGTCGCGCTGTATAAGATCTCTTTCGATGTTTTTTCTGTTGGATGGTATTATTCACCATGGCCTTTTTCCTTTACCAGGACAATGAACACCATTTATTTCTTATCAAGTATATGAAAATCTTCGTTTCAGGACAGAACCAAGCATTAATTGTAGTAAAGATATTGATGATACTATAATACAACTACCAGCACTAATTACTATCCGATGATTTGACCAGGTATCTGCCATGTCTATTACATTCTCACCAGGTAAACCAGCATCCTTTGGGTTTACCTATACCATCGTTGACTACCGGTGCTGGTCGGTGTTGGTACCCGACGAAGCCAGGAAACTGCTTCCTGTGTGCTTATCTTACCTGCCTCATTTGCTCTTGCCATGCACCCTCATCGCGGCCTACGACTTCATCCCATTCTACGTCTCCTGCTAAACCTTAATGCTTATTTCTTCAGACCACTCCAATTTTCCAACCTCATGAACCTTTTCTGTTTCACCCTTTTATCTCTGCAATATCTATCCATTTCCTGCATCCTGGAAAGTCTTTTACTCCATGTACCTCATCCCTCAGTCTCCTACTTCACACTAATCTACTCTGCTAATTTAGTCAAAGTCCACCTTCTGAGCTTTCGTCCCTCACCCGAAATTGCCTATCTCTCATTTCTGCCTCACATAATCCTCTCCCCTGCACCAGGTTCTATCTTAAGTTTCGCCTGTCTGCCTCACTTAGGCATTCCCCCTGCCTCCTACCACCCTTAGCTGCACACCTCCTCTCACCTCCATCTTTGCATTGCGTAACCTTTCACCTTACCTCACGTTTTGGTAAATAGTGTCCCTCTGCCTCACCCAACCCTGCGCCTATCCGCATCGCCT
>NW_027642476.1:2500-14652 GCF_032717465.1 Coenobita brevimanus | reverse complement strand
TGGAGGGAACACTTCACAGAGAAGGAAAATAACACGAGTAGAAGTGATTGAGGAATGGCTGGGAGAAAGAGGGAGGTGAGAAGGGAGGAAGAGATCAGTAGGATGGAAGTAGTGGAAGCAATGAAGAAAGTAAAAATTGGGAAAGCCCCAGGAATTGATGAAATGTGAGGTGAAATGATGAAGCACGAGAGAAGAGATAGTAGTAGAATGGATACGTAAGATGGGCAGATTGGCCTGGAAGGAAGATAGAGTCCCGCAGGATTGAAAGTCAGTACAATTATTCCCCTGTAGAAAGGAAAAGGGAAAAAGAAGTGTGTGGTAACCATAGAGATATATGTCTTTTGCGTGAAATAAGGAAAGTATATGGTAGGTTATTTATTAACTGAGTTAGAGAAATAACAGGGGGATTAATTGGAGAAGAGCAGGGAGGTTTTAGGAAAGGAAGAGGTTATTTAGATCAAACATTCATCCTTATGTGTTTAGTGGAAAAGTTTCTAGAGAAGAGAAAGAAATTGTATGCGGTCTTCATGAATTTGGGGGAAGCATATGACAGAGTGGATAGATAGCGAATGTGGCAAATATTAAGAGTATATGGAGTAAATGGGAAGTTGCTGACTACCTCAAAGAGTATGTATAAAAGTGCTAGGGCTGCAATGTGTGTGGATAGTGAACTGGGTAAACTTTTCTGTCTGAATGTTGGACTGAACTTGGGATGTGTCATGTCCCCATGGTTGATCAGTCTGTATATGGATGTGGTTTGAGATACTAGACAGGGCAGTGGATGCTGGAGAGGCCCTAATGAGAGACGGTAGCGTTTGGAAACTTCCTATACTGTTGTTTGAAGATTATACTATATTGATAAGTAAAGACGAACGGGAACTGCGAGGCTTAGTGAATGAGTCTGGGAGAGTGTGTAAGAAACGGAATCTAAAGGTGAATGTAGGGAAGAGTAAAGTTATGGTATTCGAGAGGAATGAAGTCCTTGAATGTACAATGAGGCTGTACGACGAGGAAATGGAAAATGTGAGTGCGTTTGAGTACTTGGGTAGAGTAATGAGTAAGGATGAAAGTTTGTAGGATGCAGTGCTTGAAAGGGTACAACAAACAATAAAGATTACTGGTTCTTTGAAAGCAGTGATAAGAAATAGGGAAATCAGCATGGAAGTATAAATGTCACTGCCTGATAATATTGTGATACCAACTTTAAAGTAAAGAAATGAGGCTTGAACCTTGTAGGAAAGACACAAGTCAAGAATGAAAGCTGTGGAAATGAGTTATTTGAGAGGAGCTTGTGGAGTTATATGGAGAGACAGATTGGCAAATGAGGAAGTAAAGGAGCGTTGTGATGTGGATGGGGATGTGATAGAAAGCGTTAGGAGAAATACATTGTGGTATTTTGGCCATGTGGAGAGGATGGAGTGAGAGAGACAAACAAGGAGAGTCTATGTGAGTGAGTGAGGTGGAGGGGGGGGGGGAGACTGAGGCGGAGGCCGAGGATGAGATGGAGTGATGAAGTGGAGAGGTATATGAGAGATGGGTGTGTGAGCTGGGGGGAGGGCAGTTAAATTGCGGGGGACAGGGCGGCATGGAGGCAATTTGTTTGTAGCCAACCCTTACGGGATTGAGGCGTCTGGCAGTAGGTAGATAGTAGATGAAATACCTTCATGGTTGTTTCCTCTGGTAATACCTTCAGTGCGATAGGTCGTTAAAAATCTGGATATACTTGTGTGACGGTGACAAGAATAACAAACATATAAAAGACGTCATCATGCTTTATCCCACCCCATCCTGCTTTGTCTTATTCTATCCTATCTTACTGCAGTCCATTCTGCCTCATTCAGTCTTATCATGCTTCACCTCACTCCACCCTGCCTCATTCCATCTCATCCTACATCACCCTATTCTATTTTTCTTTATGTTTCATCCCATCCTACCTCACTCCACCGCACAACCTTACCGCCTCCCACCCTTACATTTCATCACGCACATGCCATATACAACCATATTCAACCATATATACACATAGTTAAAGCCTAAAATAATTAACAACGCGAATAAATCTGGTAAAGAGCAATGGTTACATGGCGGCATGGAATATTCCCAGCAATTAATTTGTGTCAGATTGTGTGGAAAGTATAAGCCAGACTATGCCACGCCCAAACAATGTTGTATTATGGTAGAATATAACTGTGTAGAGACACACGAGAATGGTGGACAATTTCTTGACATATCTGGCTGTTACTACTTTCAATCGCCGACCTATACCCACGACAAATACCTTTTTTTATTCTTCCAGTAATTGCCATATCAGTTACTCATGTACCCGTTTTGTGTGTGTGTGTGTGTGTGTGTGTGTGTGTGTGTGTGTGTGTGTGTGTGTGTGTGTGTGTGTGCAGAACCATCAAAAACAGATGCAGCTATAGATATACCGTGTGGATGGTATGGGAAGTATCTCCAATCCATATTTTGTGGGACAGAATATAGTTTAGCGTATAAAGACCCACCCTGCGGAAGAGACTAGTAGTTTCTTGATACCCGAATCAGTAACTGCATAGGTCCCTTAGCAAATATTCATGCAGACAAGAAAATAACTACCACTGTCTCATACAGTTTGAAAAGGGACGAAGTGTGTTTAGTCCATGATATCCTTGTTTATATGGTGATGTTGCTCATAAAAATTGTGTACACTGTCATAAACCTGAAAACTTGGTTACTTAGGCTTCCCATGTACGCAGAAACATCAAAGAAATATTTCTCAGTTTAAACAGAGTTGGTAGCTTTGAGGAAAGTCGATTATGAGATTCAGAAATCCAGGAATGGTTTCATCTATTTATTCAATATGGGTCTTGTAAAATAATGAGACGCGGTAATACTCGTATGAATCATGTGCTAGGACATGAAACTGACCTGCCAATTTATAACTGTGACTCGTCTCAAACTCATACATAGCAAGCTGAAGGAAAAAACTGAAAAATATTACACGGTACTACCAGGTTATCACAATATTAAATTGTTTCACTACACACAAAACATAATAATTTTTATACACTACTTGAAAGACACAGTCTTTCAGTACTGCGATAACAATGATGTATAATGAGTGAAATGTCATCAGTATGCTGAGGTGCCATTCCAAAATTGGTGTTATACTGTACAGCACTAGCACATGAACCCGTAAACCCCCAACCCCTCCATTTTCCACCATTGACTTGTTCCCACAAGTACAAATCTCGCGTGGACATTTTTTTTAAAATGTGTGTGTCTTTGGACCAGCAAAAACAAATTGCAAAGTGTTTATAAGTCAAACAGTACTCAGATAATAGAAAAATGTATCTATTATATTCTTAAAAGTGGTAGCATAACAAACCTGAAGAACTACCGTCTAACTACTTTTCTCCCTGTTCTGTAGAATTTTTTCCATAAAAATCGTAACAGATCAAATTGGTTCTACCCTAGATGGAACCAGACAAGGCAACAGCTAGATTTAGCAGTGGTTACTAAGATATAAATCATAATCATAATAAAGTGATTAAGAAAACTCCATGATATGGGAAAGTGCTGATTATCCCGCGAGTGACTATTTTATATTCAGTTATTATATGTAACAGAAGTAATTTTTTATAATGTGATCTTTCACCACCCTCCTCACACACAAACAGCCATCAGAATCTAAGCATAATGGAATATGGAACATGGGCCAGTAGGGTGCTTGTAAAAACTGAATATGAAAAATATGAGTGTCGGAACCCACCATTTGATGAGGTTTCTGGGGAAAAGTAAATCAGGTGGATATTTTTTTTTTCTCAGATCGTCAAATATTTAGAGGTTGCACAAAGACAGCAAAGTTTTCTCTTTTGCTCACATCAGCTTCCCATATAGGAGCAGCGACTGTATTCTATCTGAGTGAAAATACTAGTCAAATAACAATCCTATAATTATATAATATGCTCACTTTTATAAACAATACATTCAATAAAAAAAATATATATTTTTTTATAATCATTTACCCTCATCATCCAAAAAGACATACAGAGTACCTCTCAGCATGGGAGCTTGGAGCGCAGATTTCTAATAGATCCTTGTCGTTTTTGCGAGGTTACTGTCGCTTGTTGTTTTTCTTCCGGTATTTATGAATTAACGAAATCCACTGATCCATGTTTTTCTTTTCCTCAGGTGATGAATTCTGGTGATGGGATCTAGTACAAGATCAAAGAAATCAGTATGGTTTGTAGGGCCATCCAGTGCTACTCTCCCAGGACAGAAACTACCTTTGAGGGGCGATCTTTTTAAGTACTGATTCCACCTGCACAAGGAAAAGAAGAAATCTCTGGTTAAGGGTGTACCTGTGACATCTGAAGCCATCATTAAAATTTGGTGATGGAAGGCAGTGACGAAACATCTTCACAACATCAAAAAGCACGTCAAGAAACTGCACAACGAATGGCAGTGTTTGAAAAAAAAACCTTTTGCAGAAAACGCAGAGGAAATTGGAAAACCAGGCAGCTTTCAAGTCTAGCCTAAAAAACCTTTTCGATATCGTTCATCAGGATGCCTTAGCAATGAAAGAGGTTCAGGAAGACGAAAACTTCCTGCATGCTCAGAGGGAGGAGGGTCAAAGAGGAAAAATTGCCACTGTCAACAAGAAGACAGCAAAGAAAGTTGAGAAGACCCGCGAAAAGAAGTGCACAAGAATAAAAGCGTAAGGTGAAGCAAGCACGAGATGGAAGCTGCCTCTGCTAAAGCTGTTTCAGAATCATCAACCTCTTCAAGTGATGAAACACGTTCTGAAAGCAGGCAAACACCCCAACAAAATGAAATCTGTAGCACTGCACACTCGTAAACGGAGACATGGTATGGTGGCAATCTTATACACTATAGCAGTAGCCGTGTGTGTGTGTGTGTGTGTGTGTGTGTGTGTGTGTGTGTGTGTGTGTGTTTTGGGCAGCCGAAACTACACATTCAAATCGCACCAAAATTGGCAAAAAAATCGCAAAAAAATCACTGATGTAAGAAAACTTGGTCTCATCACGATTGAAAAACTTTTACTATATTTAATAGGTGATCATATTTTGACCAAAAAAACGCTGCCCCCGGAGCCTGGCATTGGATCTCTGTAGAATTTTTGCCCAGAGGAAGAACTAAAATAAACTGTATCAGTAGCCGTGTGTCTGTGTGTGTACTTCGGACTTGGGTTCGGACAACTTGGGTTCCATTCCCGAAGCTGCAGATAACATGATCAATTGGTTAGCTGCAAAAAATCCAAGTGACAACGTTACACTAGAACAGCACATAAACGCGAAAGCCCTCCGCAGGAGCAAGTGCAAGGGGCCCAAAAGGCCCACGAGCACTTGTCAGTGCTAAAGTCACAGTGGCATTGGGCCGCAACTAGATGAGCGACAGAGCTGCAGCCCATGTCATCCTGTTTGCAGAGCAAATGGGTCATAACGTCAGTCAATTTGCTCTGAGTCCCAGCACTGTTTGACCCAGCTGATACAAAGACAGATCAGCCCACACAACTAAAATCAGAGCATTCTATAAGCCTGAATGCCTGTTAAATTCTTTTGCAAGATCGATAAATACATTATATATTTTAAGTCACAATTCTGTTAGTGGCATTTCTCTTGTATCTGTCGGGCAACAGAGATCATATCACAGATTCATCGTTCCTTCCGAAATCCACACTGTGTTTCAGAAAGGGTTGGCTCAGTCAGATGGTTTATCAGTCTGGATAACATTATATTTGCTAGTACACTGCTAGCATTCACAAGAAGGGCGATGCATTTGCTGCTGTCACATTTTGAGAGGTGCCATTTCTGCGTGTAGATAGTTACAGTATCAAATATAAGCCATTCAGTTGGAATTCGTTCTTGGTTCCAGATAGCCAATAAGAGATTAAAGAGATGCTGGTAGAATAATTGGTCATCTTCTTTAAATAGATCAGATGGTACTTTATTAGGGCCTGGACTGTTGTTATTTTTTAGTGATCATAATGGCCTGAATAGTTTCTTTAATCCACCATGTGCCAGCAGACTTTGGACCCCCGTGAAGCTGTAGGGGGCGACCAATTTTCAACCTTTTTTTTTGCTTAACAGGTTAAAAATGATGAGAAAACATGGAGAACAACCATAAAAGTACTCACAGAAGCCATTTAGGTCGATTTTGAGGTCGAGTCTCCCTGAGCAGGCAGCTGAAAACTTCAGAGTAATGCCCATTTACTATATCGGCCACCACCGACACCCATCGAGTTAAGGTAGGAATCTTCGTTTTCTTCATCAGTAACTATGCTATTCGAGCCAAGGACACTCTTGTTGGGTATAAAGATGATATAGGAAGTGGGTACAGACGCAGGAAGGGTGCGTGCATGTCCATGCCAGTCATCTCCTGCCAAATTTGAAAATTCGCATGTTGACGCCGGTTGTAATTACAGACAGTACCTGTACGGCTCCGACACTGTCCGTAGAGGTAGGCACGGCCGTACATGTAAGGCTCCGGCACTCGGTGGGTGAAGTGTAGGTGGGACATCAAGCTGTGCCACTTGAGGATCATTCGCTATGCTATCAAGGATATTGAACCCCACTGGGTCGCTTTGATTTAGTAAGGTATTAAAGTGTTGTGCCCATCTTTTAAGGATCACTTGCTTCTCTGTAAGGAGCTCTTGTTCAGCTTATCGAAAAGAGACTATGTTGTGTTTGGTTCACCAAGAGAAGGTTTTTATGGACTTGAAGAATCTTTGTTGTCCATTAATAACGGCCAGTCTTTGCAGCTCTTTTGCTTGTTCAGTTCACCATTTCTTCTCCAAGTCACACACACACACACACACACACACACACATACACACACACACACACACACATATCATTCATCAGACCAACGCTTAAGTATGCATCAGTAGTCTGGAATCCTCATTTCAAAAAACACATAGATAAGATTGAAAAAGTACAAAGGGCAGCTACAAAATGGGTACCAAGCTTAAGGGATTTAAGCCACGAAGAAAGACTAGAAAAACTGAATCTACCAACACTACAGAAGAGAAGGAAAGGAGGAGACGTGATTATGCTATAGAAATGCATCTAAGGGAAAGAGGAAATAGACATAAATGAATATATAACCTATGGGGAAGCATGAGAGAGGGGACACTATAAAAAAAAACTACATAAAGAGAGAGGCGATAAAGACGTAACGAAATTCAGTTTCCCAAATAGGGCAATTGATCTGTGGAATGCACTACCGAATGAAATAGTGTGTGCCAAAGTTTTTCCTAAATTTAAGGATATGTATGATAAAAATTGTTTAATTCATGGGACAGTACGAGCTTGACTCATTCCTGTAAAAATACAATTAGGTAGGAACACTTAGGTAAGAACACACACACACACACACACACACACACACACACACACACACACACACACACACACACACACACACACAGATTTCGGAGAAATAGTTGCGTAAATACAGGGCCAGAGTACGAGGGGCTGTTTGCATCTCTGGAATGGCAACAACGATTACAAGTACAGTATTTCATTTCCCTGCTGATCCTTTATCGCTGATTCCTGCTTCGGTCTCATCCTGAACCGAGTAAAGAGAGGCGAGGAGAGGAGAGGAGGGAAGGGGAGAGTAAGCACAGGAGAGGAGAGAAAGTAAAAGGGGAGAGATTTTTCCTCCTATTTTTTATTTATCTCCCTGTGCTAATGAGATGACTCCATTAGCCGCTGAATATAATGACTTTATTCGTTGGTCGTTACTGGAAGCAGAGGTGGGAGGTGGAGAGGGAAGTGGGTGTAGGAGGCTAACGAGGGAAGGCAGGAAGGAAGCATGGAAGATCTGGAAGGAACAGAGAAGACTGAGAAGGGAGAGAGGGAGAAGTCAAAATGGAAAGAAAAATTATGCTACAGAGAGTTAGCAGCGGAGTAAGAGAATTGGTGAGAAATTAGGGAAAAGTAGCATAACAGAGAGGGCTTTGTGTGTGGGTAAGGGCCTGTGTGATAGGTGTGGCGTAAAATGTGATTAATGGCTTAAATTTGTTTGATGGTTGTTACAGAAAAATATGTTTCATCCTTCTGAAGGCGTTAATGTAGACTTCGGGCTGTGTAAAACGATAAAGAAAAGAGAGAGAGAGAGAGAGAGAGAGAGAGAGAGAGAGAGAGAGAGAGAGAGAGAGAATTACAACTGGGAATAAAATTATATTTTTTAAAAACAAGTAGCCTATATAATCACAACGTACAATTGCCGACTAAAGTCCCTTCACACATGATCAGTATGTGATAATTTCTGAAATCCTGTTATTTTTATCGCACAGTCTTCCGAGTGATGGAAAGACATGGATACAAATACAGATCTCATTGGCTGGCAGCAAGTAAGTCATTTCGAAGAGTGATATAATATGAATGATATACGCACTGATAATACAAACCTGATGTGTACGCCTACCGATATTCAAATAACATTAATTAAAGCCTAAGCTAAAGTATTACGTTACAGTACTTTCATTTGCTTTGCAATAAACAACGTTGGAATCGAGACCTATGTTGGTAGTTGTGATATTGTGGTAGTAAGGTCCGTTATTGATGTGGCGGTGGTGGACGTATTAATATGAATGAAGATGGTAAGGGTATGTATACGACAGTGTAATCATTCTCGGTAATGTTGTCCAGGTGTTACTGATATGTTGGAAGCTGTAGTAAGAACACATTAAAATATATCATCGTATACAAGGGGTTTAAATACTGTGGATATACTATAGTGTTTTCACTTTAACTTGGCCCAGATTTTCGTCCTTTTGCAGCTTCTTTCAAGGAGTCCAGTAGCAGAAAAATAAAATGATATGACTCTGAATTCTTCCCACATCACTTTCACATGACTAGCATCATATTCTAGTATCCATGTATTCTTGACAGTTAGCATTAAACATGAACAAATGGAAATTCTAGGTCAAGTCAATGCAGAAGGATTAGAGTAGTGGTTAGGATCAAGGCTATTGGTGGTCGGGCGGGTGAGAGAAGCAGCACAGTGGTGGAGGTGCCATCACTGTTTCCTGAAGTGCTCGATGCCAGACTGATGTGGAGGGAGTTGAGGAAGGCATGAGAAGGATGGACCACGATCGACCTAGCGTAGATTTGCTGCAATTCTCCCCCACAAATTCGTTGTTTGATTTACAGCCTGACCACATTCTGCCAAAAACTTTCACATCGCTGATCTTATAATGCAATGTACAAAAAACACACAAGCATTTTCCAAAGTTTAACGAATACATAGTGGAGAAATCGAGCCATCTGAAATACATAGTAGTAGCGGTACCTTAGAGTTTTCATTGTATTTCGCCAGTTGTAAATTATCTTCAGACGAAACTGGGAAATATATATATATATATATATATATATATATATATATATATACCGTCTAGTGTAATAGACGGATTGCATAAATGAATTTTGTTACTCGTTGCTCGTATACCCTGTTCAAGCAGTATTTTGCGAGCCCTTAAAGGCAACGATTAGAACGCAACTATTGACAGTGTAAAAGTGGCTTGGCTGCTAGTGCGTTAAGCACCCGGCAAAGCTGCAAACATAAAATGAAGGCTTGGAAAATATAGTAAATAATAAAGAATAACGAAGCATATTAACTTTCTGTACACGCAATATCCACTATATTGAATCCATAGTTTGTGTGATTTACAATTATGAAAGCATCTGTGTGTGTGTGTGTGTGTGTGTGTGTGTGTGTGTGTGTGTGTGTGTGTGTGTGTGTGTGTGTGTTGCTCTCGTTAAACAGCAGTTCTCTTTAATCGGTATATGTGACATCATTAACACTGGTTACTGTCCTGAATTAACAAGCAATAAACAGGCTAATGGGGCTCAGGTAAATGAGATGAAATAATCCACTTACTGTGTTTTATCATAATTATCTTACAATGAGTCAGTAAACTGGAAGAGTGTTATTTGTGACCAGTTATCACTATAGAGCAATAACTGTTGAGCGTGTTCAGTTATTTTAGGGGTAGAGGGTCACTACCCTTGAACAGAGGAAGCAAACTAAACCTTTAGTCCTCTAAAACTGAGATAATTTAAGATTCCTGCACCTACCAAGTGGCACTTTAAAGGTTCATATACAGAACTAATAGCAGCAACTAGATTTTCGATTTTATTTGTATGATTTGTTGCCTCTGAGCAGAAGCCATGATTTTCAAAGATCTGTAATGACTCAGTGGATTAATTGTCTATTTCCTTGGGTACTTGACAGAGAATATATATATATATATATATATATATATATATATATATATATATATATATATATATATATATATATATATATATATATGTTCTCACAGGCTAAGTCATAGGGTTTATTAAATTGCTTTCACAATACCCGAGGGTGCCGCAGTCGCTTGTCCGAAGCGATTACCAAGTCAAACGGGGTTCAGTCATTGCTGTCACGCATATTCATACCTGCTGAGCGCAAATGGGAAAGGTGTTGGCCACCTGATGTAGCGTTGCCTACATCTTCCTTCAGCGTTATCAGTCTTTTTCTTTGTCTGACCTTCCCTCGTTTTTTTTTTTATCTTTCTTGTTACATTTTATTACCCTTCTTTCCAATGAGTGACAAAGCTCACGGTTTCCTGTAACGCAGGATACCAATTTCAACGATGGGCAATAACCATATATCCAAATAACTGGGTGATATGACTGATAATTATATATCCAGATGATGAGGTGATGTGGAGCCTACTATGGTACCCCTGTTAGCTGGGTGAAGCGACGAAATTGCGACGTCCATCCAGGAACCAAACCTCCATACTCTTTCCTCAACTGTGGCAAAGCTCTCTCTTCCACAAGGGAACATCGGTTGACTGCACGGGACGGTCCTGCAGGAGTGGTTTCTTGTCTGCGGTTGAAGGGCCTGCTTGACCAGACCCAGCGGGTTACTCAACAGCAACAACAACAACAACTTTTTCATATTTTCTGTCTCCTCTCTGTTAGAAACGAGTAGGCAATTTATGTATGGAAATGCAAAACAGTCATGAAGTACCTTATAGGCTACCATGCAGTAATGCTCTGAGACCCTTTTAATATATAGTGTGGTTTCAATAAAACCAAATTTCCACTGGACACCCTCACATAAGTACATAAAATAATGTAGGCGGAGTGAAAGTCATGTATGTAACCAAACTGTCCAGACTTCAAGCAATCATCCCAGACTTTTAGCTTTGCAAACAATGTTATAGCTATTTCTAACAAGAAGCGGTACCAAAGAACAGCAAACCCGTCCCCGGCAGTCATTTTAGTGCTGACGTATAAACACAACAGGGTATCTAGTCAAAGATGTCACATATCAAATTTGGAGAAACTCAGATGAAAATTTACGATTTTATGCACTTTTGAAATTTTAGGCCCGACCCACCTACTATTGACCCCCTAACGCTAACTGAGGGTGACCACCCTGATGTAATGAGACATGTTATAGGATGCAGATTTGAAGTGATGAACCTTTTGGTTTTTGTTTCATGTCGATATGACGAATATGAAAGGAGTTAAGGCGAAAAACCAATTTTTACATTTTACATTTGGGGGGCCTACAGTCTGGGCCTTGGCCCAATTTAGCCCAAAATTTAATCAGATGATCAGAAGATAATAGCCCATCATCGCTGTAATCTTAGTCAAAATCACACCAATAATTTTCGAGTAAAGTTGTTAACGGACAGACAAACAAGCAAACAAACAAACGGAATGACAAACCGAGTAAAAACAATACCCGTCCCCGAGTCCTTCCGGGAGGGACGGATAATGATGTTGATTTTGAGGACATTTGGTCAAGGTTCGCGGTCACAGAGAAATACTATAAGCCAAAGCCATAGCACAAGGTCACTTGAACAGTTTGTGTCTGATTCGAATCTAACTCTGGTGGGATAGTTAAATATCAGACACAAAACAAAGGGATTTGGGTTTGGTGAACAATCGGTCAATGGTCAAGGTCACAGGGCAAAGTTAAGTTTAATTCTGGGCGTGTCTGTATAATGAATGCAAAATAACTAAACCTGTTTTGATATTATGTGACAAGCAGACTTGGGGGAAGAATTGAGGATCACTTAGGAAGAGAAGTTGGCCTGTTAAGCTTTTTCTTGGAATTCAAGAAGTCAAAGGTCAAGGTCA
>NW_027642475.1:0-4995 GCF_032717465.1 Coenobita brevimanus | reverse complement strand
ACAGTGTTAGCATAAAATCATCGAATGAGGATCGAATTTGATGTACAGGTTGAAATATTGTGCAAATAGCTTATAAAGAAGAAATAACACTGAATTTACTGACGAACTGAGTAAAAAAATTCCGTGATTTTGGGTGTTCATAAGAATCTGATTTAGCTCTTTCATACTAACAAAATATTTTTTTTTTTTTAAATATTCTTTCAATAATGTTGTACAATAATCAGGCATAATAAATAGATAACATAAAGTACTCTAAATAAATACTGAATAGAGAGTCCTCAAATGAGGACACTCGGAGGTAATGGGTTGAAGTCATGTTGCCAAGACATGAGGTATAGTAATCATGAAGTATAATGCAATTGAGAATGTAAGGGGTGTGAATAACGACGTGAAAGAGACAGAGTTTGTCAAGGTGCTTGAGGGTGCAGAAGTGGACATATGTGGAATAACTGAGACCAAATGGTAGGGTGAGAGTGTAAGAAAGTGGGAGTATGGATGGGTTTTATGTGTAGCACTTTTTTGTTTTTGCATTTTAATGCAAGGAAGTAGGAACTAAACACCACGAGCCTGCAGACTGTTCCCTCCCCCCCCCCCCCAAAAAAAAAGCAATACAAGAGAGAGCCAAATTAAAGATTCGTTCGTTCTGAGATGCCTGGACACATTGCATTTGAAAGACTGGAGATCATAGGAAGCAGAAATACAAACAGAGGGAGACAGTTCCAGAGATGACCCATTGCATAAAAGACGGACTGGGAGTAACGGTTAACTCTTGCATTAGAGAGCTGGACAGAAAAGGGATGAGAGTTTGTTCCTAGACGGGTGCTATGCAACCGTCATAGAGGTGGAGGGATGCAAGGAGACAGGTCAGAGGAGCAATGACCATTGAAGTACTGATAGAAAAGAGATAAAGATGCAACAGTGTGGCGAAGAGACAGAGGTTGAAGGGAGCCAGTCAGAGGAGGAGAGTTAATGAGATGAAAAGCCTTTGACTCCACCTTGATGAGAAGGCATGTATGTGGGGAACCTTCCCACACACGAGAGTTGTATCCTGGGGCGAACAAAACGCGTGTATAAAGTCAACAACTGTGTAGGGATAAAGAAGGTATGGATTCGGCTTAGTACACCTAATTTCATGGAGGCAGATTTAATAAGAGATGTAATATGCTTTTTCTACGATTAATCCCGAGAGAACGAAATCCCAAGTATGTTTATGGATGATGCAAAACTGAGCTACATATTATTAAACATTAGTGTGTATTCTTGTGGAAGATTTTGTCAGGTTCGTAGGTGTAAGAACTGAAACTTTGATGCATTAAAAACAACAAGATTACTTTTACCCAAGACAGAGATACGAACCAAGGCAGACATTAGGTGTGTCAAAGCCTCATCCCTTGTTCATTGAAGCAACTGCTGAGATGGATGCTGCAGGAACCAAATGGAAATGTGAAAGGTGGAATCATCAGCATATGAGTGGATAGGGTTAGATGTTAAGCTGAGAAAGTCATTGATGAATAAAAGGAAGAGAGTTGGTGATAGGACAGAATCCTGACGAACACCACTGTTGATAAATCTAGGAAAAGAATGGTGGCCGTCTACAACAGCAGCTATAGAATGACCAGAAAGGAAGCTATAGATGAAGGCAAAGATAGAAGGATTGAAACTGTAGGAGGGCAGTCTGAAAATTAAGATTTGTCCCAGACTCAACTGATAGCCTTTGATATGTCAAGTGCAATGACAAAGCTTTCGCCTAGTCCCAAAAGGAGGATGACTAGGTGTCTGAAAGGTAGATGAGAAGATCTCCAATGGAGTGTCCGTGGCAAAACCCATCCTGATGATCACAACAAAGGTTGTGATAGTAAAGATGCTTTACAATTTTTTTTTGTTAAGAATAGTCTCGAAAACTTTTGAGACACAGGATGTTAAAGAAATTGGGCGTTAGTTAAAAGGTTGGGAATGGTCACCCTTTTTGGGACAGGCTGAAGGAAGGCAAACTTAGCAGCAAGAAGGAAAGATACAAGTTGACAGACAAAGGCAAAAGAGTTTTTCTTGACAGAGCATGAGTACAGAAGCACAGGTCTTGAGGACAGCAGGAGGGATCCCATCAGACCCTTATGCCTTTTTTGTACTGAGATCAGTGATGGCAAAAAATACACCAGTTGAAGAAATTTTAATGTCAGCCATGACGAAGTCAGAGGGAGGGAAGTAATGAAGGAACAGCACTGGAATCATTTAAGGTGGAAGTGGAGGAGATAATCTGGGAGATGCGATCTTCTTTATCAGTAGAATAAATAGCCACAGAGCCATCAGAGTAGAAAAGAGGAGGGAAGGATGATGAGGTAAAGTCGTTAGAAAGGTTTTTGGCAAGATGCCGAAAGGAGCGGGAAGAATTCAAGTCGGAGAGTTGCGAGCATTTATTATCGATGAAATTATTTTTAGCAAAGCGAAGAACAGACACTATTCTGGGACGGAAAAAAAAAAAAAATGTGGTTCAGGGATGGGTTGGCTCCAGTACTTTTTATAGACCCACTCCTTGTTGTGGACGACATTTGCACAAGCGTGACTGAACCAAGGCTTTTATGCATTAGTTAATAGATATGAGAAAGGAATGTATGCTTCCATGCCCGAGAGAATAACCTACATAATGCGCAAGGCAAACTCAGATGGCTCCCAGCCATGGGAACAATATTCATGAAAGGGAAAATCAAAGAAGTACTACCTGAGGGCCTCCCAATCAGCAGCTCCAATGTACCACAGCCGACATTTCTTTGAAGGGTCCACAGGCCATACTGAAGTGATTGGACAGATTAAGGAGATAAGGTTGCGACTGAAGGAGCCCAACGGAGAAAACAGATTAATAGTGTAAGCAGAAGAATTAGTTGCAAGGAAGAGATCAATTATGTAGGGACTCTCTCCAAGATGGTCAAGGATATAGGTAGCATGCTGTACAAGCTGCTATAGGTCAATGAGAATAGAAATGATGAAGGCTTGTTCACCAGGTGGATCAGTGAAAGGTGAGGAGAGCCGAAGGTGGTGGTGAACATTGAAATCTCCTAGAATGGAAATTTCAGAGAAAGGAGAAACAGATAGGATTTGTTCCATCATAGAAGTAAGATAATTGAACAATTTGTCATAGTCAGTAGAATTAGGGGATAAGTAAACAGAACAGTTATATTTCATCAGAGAATAACAGGAAAGCCGAAACCAGAGAGTAGAGAATTCAGAAGAATCAAGTTCAGGAACACAAGAGCAAGATATATTGTTTCATACATAAACACAAGAGCCACCTTTGGCTTTGAAATGAGTATAGAGAAAGTACCGTAGGAGGATACACAGAAGGGTTTGCTATCAATTGCCTCAGACAGTTCAGTCTCAGTTAAGAAGAGAAAGTGAGGTTTAGAGGAGGAGAGGTGGTGCTCAACAGAGAGAAAGTTCGAGGAAAGGCCGTGAATGTGGCAGAAATGAAGTTCAGGTGAGTCAGAAAGTGGTTCCAGGCAGCTCGTTGAGTCGTCATTGCGAGAGGGGCGGATGGTGGGTGCATTTATGGTCCTCCCCTGTGGGGACTCCGAGGCTTGGCTCAATGACTTTTTTTTTTCTTTTTAATCGGAAGTGTAGTGTGTAATGTGCATGTAGTTGGGTGTTGACAGGTAGAGAAACTTGTATTGGAGAGTATGCTGGCCTACTCTCTGTGTTACCGAAATACTGAAAAAGTACAGCAAAGGGGGATGGTCAGGAACTAGTCCCAAGGGCTGATGAAACGGTAGCTCCAGCTTTCCCTGTCATCAGCTTTCCATCCACCTTGGGAGTACTGTCCTGCTCGACTGGTGCTGCAGTGAGAATAAGATGGCAAAAGAGGGTGTATGTATTGTTGTGTGCAAGAGATGGAAGGAGTACATAAGAGAGTATGGATCAGTTCGTTCAAGGATTGTCTGGGTGAGATTGAAAGTTGGACTACAAATGTGGGCGATTGTGTGTATGTGTATGTGCCAAAGCAAAATCGTGGAAGCAGAGTGAAGGAAGAGTTCTGGGCAAATGTGGAAGCGTGCATGGGAAAGTTTGAGAGTAATAAGAGAGTGTTTCTGATTGGAGTTATGAATGGCAAAGTAAGGAATGTGAAGGTGAATGAAGTAGTTGGTGAGTGGGGAGTGCCAGCAGAAGTGGATGAGACTGGTCGTGCTTTAAAGGACATTTGTAGGGGGAGAAGGTTGGTGGTATCCAACACCACTTTAGGTACAAAATGATCCACAGGTCTATGTGGCGAGTGATGGAAAGTGTGGATGGTGAATGGAATGAACAGAAAACAATGATTGATTATGTGTGTGTGGATGACAGAATGATAAGGAATGCAGTGGATGCAAGAGCATACAGAGGGTGTGGAAGTGGACTTTCTGACCACTGCTTGGTGGTGGTGAAAGTCAAGGGTCAAGGGCAATGGAGGAATAAAAGGAGCGAAGGACAGGAAGAAGTAGTCTATACATGGAGGGTAGAAAGGTTTCAAGAGGATGAAAATAAGGCAGAATATAAGAGAGAAGTGGAGGAGTGATTGGGTATGATTTGGAGCACAGGAGGAGGTGGACAGTGTGTGCAAGATATTTACAGAAGAACCTATGCAGCATGCGGGGTGGTGTGTGGGGTGAAGAGAAGACAAAAGGGGGTGCATGGAACAAAATGGTGGAATGAAGAGGTGAAACAAGCCTTGGTGCAAAAGAAGAAAGCATTTAGTGAGTGAATGAGAAGCAGAGGCATGGAGGAAGTTGAGAGACGGAAGAGAGAGATATATGTAGAGAGGAAGAGAGAGGTGAAAAGATTAGTAAGAGAGAGAGTAAGGAGAGAGTGGATAAGGAGTTTGGAAGGAATGTGTGTGTAAAGTGGAGGGAATGTAAGAAAATGTTCTGGAAGGAGGTAAAGAGAGTTAGAAAGGATGAAAAAGAAGTTAGTAGGGCAGTGTAATATAAAACTGATGGGTTGATAAAGGAGAAGGGAGAAAAAGTGGGAATA
>NW_027642474.1:0-15433 GCF_032717465.1 Coenobita brevimanus | reverse complement strand
TTGATTTTCCCTTTCATGAATATTGTTCCCATGGCTGGGAGCCATCTGAGTTTGCCTTGCGCATTATGTAGGTTATTCTCTCGGGCATGGAAGCATACATTCCTTTCTCATATCTATTAACTAATGCATAAAAGCCTTGGTTCAGTCACGCTTGTGCAAATGTCGTCCACAACAAGGAGTGGGTCTATAAAAAGTACTGGAGCCAACCCATCCCTGAACCACATTTTTTTTTTTTCCTGTCCCAGAATAGTGTCTGTTCTTCGCTTTGCTAAAAATAATTTCATCGATAATAAATGCTCGCAACTCTCCGACTTGAATTCTTCCCGCTCCTTTCGGCATCTTGCCAAAAACCTTTCTAACGACTTTACCTCATCATCCTTCCCTCCTCTTTCTACTCTGATGGCTCTGTGGCTATTTATTCTACTGATAAAGAAGATCGCATCTCCCAGATTATCTCCTCCACTTCCACCTTAAATGATTCCAGTGCTGTTCCTTCATTACTTCCCTCCCTCTGACTTCGTCATGGCTGACATTAAAATTTCTTCAACTGGTGTATTTTTTGCCATCACTGATCTCAGTACAAAAAAGGCATAAGGGTCTGATGGGATCCCTCCTGCTGTCCTCAAGACCTGTGCTTCTGTACTCATGCTCTGTCAAGAAAAACTCTTTTGCCTTTGTCTGTCAACTTGTATCTTTCCTTCTTGCTGCTAAGTTTGCCTTCCTTCAGCCTGTCCCAAAAAGGGTGACCATTCCCAACCTTTTAACTAACGCCCAATTTCTTTAACATCCTGTGTCTCAAAAGTTTTCGAGACTATTCTTAACAAAAAAAAATTGTAAAGCATCTTTACTATCACAACCTTTGTTGTGATCATCAGGATGGGTTTTGCCACGGACACTCCATTGGAGATCTTCTCATCTACCTTTCAGACACCTAGTCATCCTCCTTTTGGGACTAGGCGAAAGCTTTGTCATTGCACTTGACATATCAAAGGCTATCAGTTGAGTCTGGGACAAATCTTAATTTTCAGACTGCCCTCCTACAGTTTCAATCCTTCTATCTTTGCCTTCATCTATAGCTTCCTTTCTGGTCATTCTATAGCTGCTGTTGTAGACGGCCACCATTCTTTTCCTAGATTTATCAACAGTGGTGTTCGTCAGGATTCTGTCCTATCACCAACTCTCTTCCTTTTATTCATCAATGACTTTCTCAGCTTAACATCTAACCCTATCCACTCATATGCTGATGATTCCACCTTTCACATTTCCATTTGGTTCCTGCAGCATCCATCTCAGCAGTTGCTTCAATGAACAAGGATGAGGCTTTGACACACCTAATGTCTGCCTTGGTTCGTATCTCTGTCTTGGGTAAAAGTAATCTTGTTGTTTTTAATGCATCAAAGTTTCAGTTCTTACACCTACGAACCTGACAAAATCTTCCACAAGAATACACACTAATGTTTAATAATATGTAGCTCAGTTTTGCATCATCCATAAACATACTTGGGATTTCGTTCTCTCGGGATTAATCGTAGAAAAGCATATTACATCTCTTATTAAATCTGCCTCCATGAAATTAGGTGTACTAAGCCGAATCCATACCTTCTTTATCCCTACACAGTTGTTGACTTTATACACGCGTTTTGTTCGCCCCAGGATACAACTCTCGTGTGTGGGAAGGTTCCCCACATACATGCCTTCTCATCAAGGTGGAGTCAAAGGCTTTTCATCTCATTAACTCTCCTCCTCTGACTGGCTCCCTTCAACCTCTGTCTCTTCGCCACACTGTTGCATCTTTATCTCTTTTCTATCAGTACTTCAATGGTCATTGCTCCTCTGACCTGTCTCCTTGCATCCCTCCACCTCTATGACGGTTGCATAGCACCCGTCTAGGAACAAACTCTCATCCCTTTTCTGTCCAGCTCTCTAATGCAAGAGTTAACCGTTACTCCCAGTCCGTCTTTTATGCAATGGGTCATCTCTGGAACTGTCTCCCTCTGTTTGTATTTCTGCTTCCTATGATCTCCAGTCTTTCAAATGCAATGTGTCCAGGCATCTCAGAACGAACGAATCTTTAATTTGGCTCTCTCTTGTATTGCTTTTTTTTTGGGGGGGGGGGGGAGGGAACAGTCTGCAGGCTCGTGGTGTTTAGTTCCTACTTCCTTGCATTAAAATGCAAAAACAAAAAAGTGCTACACATAAAACCCATCCATACTCCCACTTTCTTACACTCTCACCCTACCATTTGGTCTCAGTTATTCCACATATGTCCACTTCTGCACCCTCAAGCACCTTGACAAACTCTGTCTCTTTCACGTCGTTATTCACACCCCTTACATTCTCAATTGCATTATACTTCATGATTACTATACCTCATGTCTTGGCAACATGACTTCAACCCATTACCTCCGAGTGTCCTCATTTGAGGACTCTCTATTCAGTATTTATTTAGAGTACTTTATGTTATCTATTTATTATGCCTGATTATTGTACAACATTATTGAAAGAATATTTAAAAAAAAAAAAATATTTTGTTAGTATGAAAGAGCTAAATCAGATTCTTATGAACACCCAAAATCACGGAATTTTTTTACTCAGTTCGTCAGTAAATTCAGTGTTATTTCTTCTTTATAAGCTATTTGCACAATATTTCAACCTGTACATCAAATTCGATCCTCATTCGATGATTTTATGCTAACACTGTCTAACTATAAGCAAAGCAAGATGCTCAATGTGGCATTCAAAACCTGTGTCCTCATATGAGGATGCTGGGAGAATGTGCTGTAACTTGCTTGTTCTTGTCAAGGTATGCAGAACCTCGCACTCCACTAACTACCAATGCCTATACCTTTCAGTTCCCTTTGAGCCTTCGTTGTGAACACAGAATCCCATTCAGTCTTTTTTTATACTTATTTTTCTAGTTATGACTTACTTATTCACATGAGAAATCTTGGCTATCGAGGGACACGAACACTGAGGGAGAATCGTATGAAACAACGTCCACTAAAGTCCTCAAATCATATCAAAAGAAACAAGAGGAGCATATGACTATAGGTTTGATACAAACGAAGAAGTTCTCATGATAAAATGGTTTGATAACAAATGTGTAACGGTTGGAACAAATTATGATACAGTAGAACCACTTGCTAAAGTGCAGCATTGGCTAAAAAATGCACAGACAAAGGGAAGTGTTCCTCAGCCAAATGCCATTTATAATTATAACAAATACATGGGCGGTGTGGATCACCATGACTGGCTAGTATGTAAATATTCTGTGTCAATTAGAGGGAAGAAATGGTACTGACCTTTATTCATACAATTCTTAGATATGGCAGTAGTGAACTCATCGATCATTTATAGACATTCTACAAGGCCAAAGCAGTGCACAACTCGACTTATTGGACTTCAAAAGCGCTATCTGTGTACCTTATTTGAAATTATGTTGTATGGAAGTGACGATGGGATGACCCCATAGTACTCCAGCATCTGGCACCACTGCTTCTGATAGTCGGTATGATGGCAAGGGCCATATGACTGAGAAACGGAAAACAGCAGCGGTGTCAAAACAAGCCATGTACCACCATGCCAAGAACATTTTGTTCTAAATGTAATGTTACTCTTTGTGCTGAATGCTTTAGCTCATATCATAAAAGAAACTAGAGAATAAATAAAACAAGGACAGTTGCCAGGAGGTTTTTCGATTGAAATTGTGTTCTGATTTTGCAAATAAGTTTTAATCTTCATAGTACCATGTGATATTATTGAAAAGATATTAGAAGGAAGCCATTAATTACTTTCTTCATATTATGATAAATTTATGGAACTTTAATTGTAAGACCATTATTACAGCCTTATTCTCCCAGCATCCTCATTTGAGGACAGCTTATTGTAAGGTTACTATTAAGATTAAAGTTTTTCAGTCACATTTACCATTATTCTTAGCCCTTACTCACAAAATTTTGCCAAAAACTACAAGTTTTCAAAACTAAAAAGTCGGGAGATAATGGGTGAAGGATACATTACTTAACCCCTTAACCGCTGGGCGTCACTTTTGTGTCGCTTTGGGAGCAAGGGATCATACCTCGGGGCATCACTTTTGTGATTCTGTGTTATTTTGAATTCATTCCGGCTTCCAAGTGGTGGCTTGTATCATCCATCAGTACTGCCAATGTCCAACACTAGTCAGAACTCCTATTCTCATCTGTACTCCCATCCATTGTTGACAATTTAGCCATTTCTCCCTGTTCTTGACTGCCCTCCCTACCTCTCCTCCATTACCCTATCTTCTCGCCTGCCCGGCCGTGCTGTGCTAAGTAAATCCTCCCTGGAATTTTCCACTGATTTCATCCATTGAAATAAGCCCTATGCCCTATTCTTATACCCAAATAATATATACAAAAAGTAATAAGGTAAGTCATAGTGCCATACACCTGGAATTGGCTAATTATCACCTGACAACACCTCACGTGCACTCGTTCGCTAAATTTCGCTGTTTATTTCCCCTTGAAATATGCCGTATAATCTACTCTCGTAATAAAAATATATATAAGAAAGGAAGGGAGAACCCTAAGTGATATTTACATTCACCTGGAACTACCTAATTTTTTATGTATTGTCTAGATTTCCTGCCAATCATTTCATAGCATATGTATCAGCAGCTGTTATCATGCTGACATTGGCAGCATTGCACTCCCCCTAGGCCATCACACTGTATTCAGTTTACTGTCATCTTTCAAGGTGAAACCACATCGGATTCGCGCCTGTCCAATTCCGCTGCTTTGTAACCCCATGCAAAGGGCTCTGTGACCTCTACCCCCTACTAAACCTCGTGTGGAAAGGGGTAAAGGGCTAAGTGACTGCTGTGGAACGTGAACTGGCTAATTTATCGATGAAAATGATGGACAGTAACTACGATCTTTCTGGTGACTAAAACAGTGCATGTGGAAATGTAAACAATGTGTAAACAGCAAGTGAAAGCAATGAATGAATGTAAATATAAGTGAACAGTGGAAAATAGTTTTATAAGTTACTGCAAGTGACAGTGCATAACACGGTGTAAATAAAATAGAAATGTAAATAATGTAAATAAAATAGAGAATGTAAATAGAAATGTAAATGAGTAGTAATATAAGAATACGAGTATATATACTAGGAGTAATGAAAGTGAAAGTTTCACTTAGCATGTATGAATACTGGGAGTTATGAAAGTGAAAGTGAAAGTGACAGATTCGCTCTCAATGCTAGTATACAGGAGGAGAAAGTGAATGCTACATATTTTACTGAAAGAGAAATTGAATGCCTACAGTGACAATAAACTACAATTACTGAAGGAAACTTATGGATAAAGACTGCAGATATATTTAAGTGTTATATAGTAATAGAAATATAAGTTACTGCAAGTGACAGTGCATAACACAGTGCAAATAAAATAGAAATGTAAATAATGTAAATAAAATAGAGAATGTAAATAGAAATGTAAATGAGTAGTAATATAAGAATACGAGTATGTATACTAGGAGTAATGAAAGTGAGTTTCACTCTAGCATGTATGAATACTGGGAGTTATGAAAGTGAAAGTGAAAGTGACAGATTCGCTCTCAATGGTAGTATACAGGACGAGAAAGTGAATGCTACATATTTTACTGAAAGAGAAATTGAATGCCTACAATGACAATAAACTACAATTACAGAAGGAAACTTATGGATAAAGACTGCAGATATATTTGTTATATAGTAATAGAAATATAAAGTGTGAGTGTTTTTACGAACAATAAACGACAGAACTCCAGCGGTGAACGAACGCAAGTGGGAAGGTCACACGCGGTAGTAATATTCCTTGCTTTCACAGTTTTTTTTTTTAGTATGGATTCCAAACTATTTGAAAATCATAGAATAGTTTTTCTATTGATAATATCAGGCTGTGATATTCATATTACGGGTTGTCGGGAAGTGTAAAGTGGAGACTTTGTTACCCAACTTCAGAAGTCTCCACAAGTCCTTCAGTACTCGAAGAAGGCTCAACAAACATCCCAGGAGAAAGCTGAAAGTATGTGCCATATGCATATGTAATTTTAATATTCCAGGACTAATACCTGATTTTTGGCAAATATTTTTAGAGAGTCTGTCAGAGCAAGCGAATATGCCCGCGAGACAAGCAAGTCAAGCCAAAACAACCCCGTGGTTTAGGGATTAAAGGTCTAGGGGACCTGTGCTATTTGTAGAGTCTAGACTGCCTTATATATCGCTGGGTGGTCAATTGGTTAGAGTCAACCTCTGAAATGTGTTAATTACGGTGACATATTTCTAATTAAATCTTGATACGGCCAGATGACACCTGCTTAAGTAGATCATACGAGTATCATACTAGTAGTTCATAAATACAGTTCAGCATGTTATGGTCAAATATTAAGTGCTGCAACGCCTGGTACACCCTATAGTTGTGTTTATTTATTCTTTTATCTACTTTATGTTTGCCATATCTCTTACATGATCATCATCATCATCATAATCATCATCATCATCATTGTTCCAGAATCCAAGTTATCATTTTTTACTTACTCTCCTGTTTTAATCCTTCCCTCTCTCCTCAGCTTTGCTCGACTTCCTCTCAATATTTGCAGAGGTCGAACCAGGACGTCATAAATTGCAAAGCAAGTGAAGGATCAGACGGCTTAGAGAGAGAGAGAGAGAGAGAGAGAGAGAGTGCTGTGTGTGTGTGTGTGTGTGTGTGTGTGTGTGTGTGTGTGTGTGTGTGTGTGTATGTGTGTGTGCATACATGTGTGTACGCGTGTATGCAAACTTGTGTGCGTGCATGCGGTGTGTGTGTGTGTGTGTGTGTGTGTGTGTGTGTGTACGCATGTATGCAAACTTGTGTGTGTGTGTGTGTGTGTGTGTGTGTGTGTGTGTGTGTGTGTGTGTGTGTGTGCTTGGGGAGGAAACTGAGGTATGCGTTAGAGGAAGATGGAAGACGTGGATTAATAAGTTGTCATGAGAGAGTGGGAGTAAGAGTGGAAATGTGCGAAGGAGTGGGTCAGGGTAGGGAAGAGGGCGAGAGAAAGAGTGCATGAGGAAAAAAGCAAAGTGTGAGTCAGAAAGGAGATAACTGTGTCTGAGTGAAAAAGAAGGTGTTCGATGGAAGGGGGTGTGGTGTGAGAGAAGGTAAATGCACTGATAGGAGGGAAGGTATGAGGAAAGATGTGAGTGAAAAGAAGCGGATGTTGTATGACAGCAAAGATGTGTACCATTGTGAATTTATTATAGGATGATTACCCAAAGGAATCTTTTTCTTACCTTTTCCTTAAGTCTGATAAGAAGCCTATATAATATCCAGTGCAGCTCTAACCTCAAAAAACGGTATAAAAATATATTCTTACCGGCTGTACTTTCAGTGAATTTCATTGTAGAATATTCTGGGTCATATATTATATTATAAACTTGAAAATCTGGCTGCTGGTAGGTAGCAAACGCTGTGTCCCTCTATTCTCATTTCAAAGCCAATGGTGGCTGTTGTAATGTACGCAACGACTTAGCTTGCTCTTGTGTTCCTGAACTTGATTCTTCTGAATCTCTACTCTCTGGCTCCGGCTTTCCTGTCATTCTCTGGCTAAATATATCTGTGCTGTTTACCTATCCCCTAATTCTACTGACTATGACAAATTCATTGACTGTCTTACTTCAACGATGGAACACATCCTATCCGTTTCTCCTTTCTCTGAAATCTCTCTCCTCTCCTTTCACTGATCGGCGTGGTGAGCAAGCCTACATCTTTTCTATCCTTAATGACCTAGTGCAGCTTATACAGTACCCCATCTGTATCTCTGCCTTGGAGAGAGCTCCAACATACTTGACCTCTTCCTTTCAACTAATCCTTCTGTTTACACTTTTAATCTTTCCTCTCCGTTGGGCTCCTCTGATCACAATTTTATTACCTTTACCTACCCTATTGCACCAGCACATCCTGTGGACCCTCCAAAGAAACATTGGTTGTGGCACTTTGGAGCTGCTGATTGGGAGGTCATCAGGCAGTACTTCTTTGATTTTTCCCTGGAATGATTATTGCTTCCACGGCCGGGAGCCATCTCAGTGTGCCTTGCACATTACAGAGGCTATTCTCTCGGGCATGGAAGCATACATTCCTTTCTCATGTCCTTTGACTATGCAAAAAAAAAAAAAAAAAAAAAAAAAATTGGTTTAATCACGCTTGTTCTATTGTCGTCTACAACAAGGAGAAGGCCTACAAAAAATAATGGATTCAACTCATCCCTGAATCTCATCTTCTTTATATGCTTTCTTGTCTGGAGTCGTGCAAGGTCTGTTCTTCACACTGCTAAAAATAATTTCATTTGTAAAGCTAAATGCTCTGAACTCTCCAATAGCTCAAATTCTTCCTGCCCTTCCTTCTGGCAATCCTCTCTTCAAAAACCTTTTATAACAATTTTACCTCATCATCCATCCCTCCTCATTTCCACTCTGATGACTCCGTAGCCATTTTTTCTACTGATAAAAGCAGAACTCCTCATTCATACTTTCTCCTCCACTCCTCACTTTTAGACGATTCCAGTACTGTTCCCTCCATCACTTCCATCCTCTGACTTCCCCATGACTGACATTGAAATTTCTTCAGCTGATGTATTTTCTGGCATCACTGGCCTCAAACCTAACTAGAAAGCACTCTCAGAAAACGCAAACCCCCGCCAATGTCACTGCAGGATCTGGATCAGCCCCTAAATTTAATAAATTCTTTCTTAGCCCATGACTCCACCCTTCCATGAAATTTAATTGAAATTCACTGAGAACTTCTGGAGATACTGTGTGGACAAACAGACAAACAAACGGATGAAAGTGCCATAGGCAGAGTCTTTGCTGGATGGATCCAATTGTGTCTCCTTAGTTTTCACTGGCATGTAGGTAGTCATTTGGAAAAAATTTCTGCACTTCATTGTGAAGCACAGGATAGGTTTAAGAAGCCAGATAAGGTTTTCAGACGTTTCTCGTTTATTTGGTAAGAAGAAAATATTTGGTTTTCAGAAATCTGAAAAATGGTGTCTGGACTGGTCACTTGGTCCCGATGATTTCCGGATCCATGGCCATGGAGGGGTTTCAACCCTCCCAACCAGTTCAGGGCCTTTTGACCGATTATGATGTAACAATAGGCTTCTAGGGTTTTATGGATATCAATCTTCTTGAGTTTTCTTCAGAACGTTTAATAGAAAAATTGTGACCTGTAAAGAGCAGACAAACAGAGAGATAGATAAACATACAGAGCTGACCAACATGCTTGCCGAATCTTGTGAGTCCGGCAAGCAACAAACGTAGGTGAATACATAACCTCCCTCCAACTTTTGTTGGTGGAGGAAACAAGGCATAAGGCATGATGGGGTCCCTTCTGTTTGTCCTTAAGAACTGTGCTTCTGTGCTAACACCCTGCCTATGTAAACTCTTTTTTTGCTTTTGTCTGTCAACTTGTGATCTTTCCTCTTACCGGAAGTTTCCTCTTTCATTCAGCTTGTCCCAAAGAAGGGAGACCTTTCCCAGCCCTCTAACTATTCTCTAATTGGCTTTAACATCCTGTATTTCGGAAGTTTTTGAGTCTATTGTACAAAAAAAAAAAAAAAAAATTCCTATCGACTTCTTTCTAATGGTCAGTATGGGTTCCACCAGGATTCTCCACTGCGATTTGCCTTGCCAGAGCCCTGTTTCAGTGTTTTGTCTGTTTCACTACAAGAAGTCTGATAGTCCTGCATCTAGGTCAATGATCCAGCTGATTGTTTGGTCTCTAAGGGAATTTTGTGCAGTGTAAATGGCGGTTTGTTTAACAGTCTGTGAGTTTGTTTTTTAGGGTGTGTCATTGATTTCCGTGTTAGCTTTGAGTGACATATGACTGTATTGAGATAGAGACTCAGTTTATTTTTGTGTGATCTCTGTGGCTGAGTAAGTTGAGTGATTCAAACTGCAATCAGTGCCGCTTTGAGGTAAAAAAAAACAATTTATATAATAAATGAATAGTTTGTTTTACCTATCTCTTTGTCCTAGATATGCAGTTACTTCCGCCGTGTCCCACACCAGAGGGCCAGACTAGGTATTAAAAAAAAAAATTCTGTATTTCTCCCATTACAGAATTAATTTTTTAAAATTAACCTTCTTGGTACCATTCAAAATAGGCTGCGTCCTACCACGAGCGAGTACCGGGACGAAGGCCTCAGCGCCCAAGGCCACACACAGAGAGTCTGCTGCCCCCCCACGTCACTGCGCTATTCCCTGCACAGTTGGTGGTTCTACAAACAATTTATCCTCACACACTCATTTATGCTTTCAGTTAGCTGTTTTGTTTTTTTTTTTTTCTCATGGTAATCCTGAATAAAATGTACTTGCTTATGGAGGTGTACAACAAGAAAAGCCGAATGTACAGTTCTGGTCAGAAATAATCACCGATCCTGTACCCCGTGCCACAAGCTGCCTCCTATCTGCGCGGCAAGTCACAGTGGAGCAAGAGGGGCTGAGAGGGGGGGGGGGGGGCAGAGAGGGAAGGGAAGGTGGGGGGACGAGTGATGGTGTGGAGGGTGAGGAGTGAGGAAGGGGAGGGAGAATGAACGCGAAGTGGTGGTCATAATTGTTTATTTTCTCTTTCATTCAGGGCATGTTATAAAGTGAGTTAATATTCGGTAGAAAATCCTGCATTACATCTTGTATACCAGTGCTGTCAGATAACAAGCTTTAGATTGGTGGTGATATCAAGGGCTGGCTAGTGAGAGAAAAATACTCCTGGGTGTCAGATCAAATATCAGTGCCGAGCCAGATATTTGTAAGTTTATGCCATATATTTTGATTCGAAACGCAGAATTAAATCTGGATGGCTTTGACTTCCGTAATACTTAATTAAGAAACGTCCTTTACCCTTACATGTAATTAATTTTGGAACTAAATATCTTATGCAACCTTTGACATGGCTGAGTCCACAGTAAATATGATCATCCTCTCGGTATACATTCCCTCTATACAGTCATCATGTCAACTATTTTACGGCATCTCTTTATGAAAAGGCTGTTATTTAAGATAATTGTGCGTAAAAGATCAATACATTTGATGTTCGTGCACATGGGTGGATATAATTACGATATCTCTCTCTCCTAAAATGTTAGAAGGAAAATAAAACAAAATCCTACCCAAACTCCCCAATTAAGTCTGTGTCAATGTTTACCGACATTAGTAAAGTCAAAGTAACAAGGAAAGCCTTAGTAAGTAGTCCAGTGGCCTCCTGTCTCTTAATAACCTTTTGCAGTCTTCGCGGCAGTAAGGAAACAATGTTGTTGATGGCTTGCTGGTTTCAGTCTGAACAGCTCCTGCTCGTCCGTGGTGTGCTGGAGGTTGTTGTTGTTGTGTGATTCGCCCCACAACAGTGGTGGGGACACGGGCAACAAGACAGGCTGTCATGACGTGAGCAGCAAAAAAAGCAGGTGAAGCAAAAAAAAAAAAAAAAAAAAAAAAACAGGGAAAACAGCCAAGACAGGTCCCAGACAAACGGCAGACAAATGGAAGGGCAAACGATAGAGAGATGGGATGAAAAATGGCGAGAGAGATGGAAGGAAAACGTGCAAAGCACAGATGGTATGGAGTGCAGCGATCTAGGAGAGTTGTCTGGTGGCAATGTAGTGAATGAGAGTAGCATGTGGTGGATCTGCCTCGACACTTTCACGGATACTGGCTTCCTTGGATGGTGAGAGGGAGTTGGAGATGTATGCCTCACGGATCTCTTGATACAAATGCTGATAGACGAGAGGCAGTGTATCACGATCGTCAGTAGGATCCCTGAGGTTGAAAGGCAGCTCCTCAAGGTAAGTATCCGTGCAGGCGTCGAGTTTTGCAGGGTCTGAAAGTGGCAGAAGGAGGGCCTCTATGCGATGGGTGATGTTGGAGGGGCCGACCTTGGTCTTGGCTCCCTTCTTGTTCTTATTTTTCTTCTTCTTCTCCTTACGTGGAGGGGGAGAATGACGAGCGATGATGGAGGTGGAAGAGGCGCCTTCACATCGTCAGGAGCAGATGGAGAAGGCAAGAAGGGGGCTCCTCTTCGTCCAGATGGACAGAAGGGACGGGAGAAGAGACCTGCTCCTCCTCAGCTCCTGACGATGGGAGGTGAACCTCCACAACGGTCTCCCCATGCTCAATGTCCATGACCTGTGTCGGTTCCGGGTCAGTGATCGTAGGGTCAATATTGGTGATGCCAGTCGCCTGATTGAGAGGGGTGGTCTAGCTGCAGCCATTTCCGCGGTGTTGTGTGGGGTGGTGGTGGTTGCTGCCGCCGGGCCTGACGCTCCTGACGAGGGGGAGACGTGGATCATGGGCAAAGCTTCGGAGAATGGCAAGGCATGGTAGGGTCAAGCGTTCTCCCTCAAAGATTTGAGGAAGGGAGACAGCCAGGAACCACCTTGCTAACCCGACTAAAAGCTTCAGCCGTCGCACATACACTAATGCAACAAGTGTGTTTGTGTCGCCAGAACTCCCAGGACCCCCTTGGCTGGCATCCCTGGGCTGGGGATGCTGCCGTGCATGGGCAGAGCCCTACACAGCAACACCACCCGGTCCAGTGGACATCCTCTAGCTTCGGGCCCCTTGGGAACCTGAACGACACGAAACTCCACCATCTCCCCATCGCCAAGTGAGTGCTGGAAATGCCGTGGATGCAGTACAGCAATCCCCAAGACATGTATGAAAACATCAGCGCCAGTGCCCCGGCACTTGAAGCCGTAGCACGCTCTCACGTTGTACTCAAGTCACTGTTCCCCCTGGATGGTGGTGGCTCCTGACGGCTCGGATCTGCTGTTGGGTGTCCCCTCAATGGGTCACAGAGCTACAAGTAGAGTCGCTGGATTTCTCGTGGAGCTTGGGCATAGTGGTGACTGGTCAGGCCAAGCTATGCAAGAGAAGTGCCGTGCTGGAGGAAGTGCGCCTGTGTCTTCTCGTTTTCCGGCTCCCTACATCGTTGACAATCTGGGCCCACACAGTCTTGATAGCTCTGCACTAATGTTTGATCTGTCATGTCAGTAAATTTCTCTCACGAGCCAGCACCTGATATCACCACAAACCTAATGCTTGTTATCTGATGCTGCTATACAAGATGTAATGCAGCATTATCTACCGAATATTGACTCCTTTATATCTTGTCCTGGATGAAAGAAAATAAACAAATAATGTGACCATCAACCACTTCACATTTCCATTCTCCCTCCACTACCTGGCCGTTCATCCCCCTCCCCCTCACTCCACCCTCGCACCATCACCTGTCCCCCCACCCACCTTCCCTTCTCTCTCTGGCCCCTCCCTTTCAGCCCCTCTACTCCATTGTGACTTGCCACTCATAAAGGAGCCACCCTGAGGCACGGGGTACCGGATGATAGGTGATTATTTATGACCACGACGATCTGTATATGCCATGCCTTAATTACTTTTTTTACCTCAGTTATTCTCACATAAATATAATTATTGTGGTAAATGTTACTGAGAAAAAGTTATAAGGATTTTATTTCTGCTACAATTTGGTGTATAAGAAGAATTACAGTAGGTCAATTAACCCCTTAACCGCTGGGCGCCACTTTCGTGACGCTCGGCATTACAATGGATCATACCTCGCGGGCATGTCACTTTAGTGATTCTGTGTTATTTTGAATTATCCCGGGCTCTCAAGTGGTGGCTTGTATCATCTATCAGTACTGCCAATGTCCAACACTAGTCAGCACTCCAAATCTCATCTGTACTCCCATCCATTGTTGACAATTTAGCGATTTTACCTCCCCTTCGTGACTCCCCCTCTCCCTACCTGCCCTCCGTTACCCTGTCCTCTCACCTCCCCCGCCGCGGTGCGCTACGTAAATTTTCCCCTTATTTTTCCACAGATTTCATCCATTGAAATAAGCCCTATGCCCTATACTTATACAAAATAATATATACCAAAAAAAAAAAAAAAAACAGGTAAGTGATAGTGTTATACACCAGAAATTGGCTAATTATCACCTGACAAAACCTCACGTGCATTCATTCGCTACATTACCACGGTAATTTCCCCTTTGATTTATGCCTTCTATTCGATGTCTGTAATAAATATTTATATCAGAAAGGTCGGGTGATTCCTTACTGACATTTATATTCACCTGGAACTACTCTATTTCTTTATGTATTGCCGAGATTTTCTACCTTATAAAAAATTAGCCTCCGTAAGTTTAGCAGCAGTCGTGGCCTAAAGTGTCATTGGTCAACCCTTCCCTTTCTCAGATAAGCCACGGCATTTACGGTTCTTTGTCCCTCCACTGTAGGAGAAACCATGTCGCACTTGCGCCCTGCCATTCCTGCTGCTTCTGCTCCCATTGCAAAGGGCCCCGTGACCTCTTACTCCTAAGAAAAGTAGTGAGGGCAAGCAGGAAAGGCCTGGTAGTGACTCTGCAGTGGCATCGTGAACTGGCAGAATTGTCCATGATAATGATGGACAGTGACGGCATGATGATTCGGGTGAATCGTAGATGAGCCGGGTGAGGTTATCGCGCGAGAAACAGCAACAACGAGTGCTACAGTAAGTGAATCAGTGTCTAGCTCCAAGGGAAAGGAGCCTTTTTAGTGCAGCAAGGACAAGAATTTGGGAAGTGGAGTGAAAAAGGCGGCGTGTTAGCCCCAGAACAATGCCCCCACGTGACCCAGCCCGCCATGAGTCACGAGTGCATTCACCTCCCCATTCCCCAAGCCCCACTTCACTGATCTCTTTCATCATCGTTGGCTGAGTTATCTCCGAGTCTTCGCTGCCGGAGTCACCACCAGCATCAACAGTGAAGGCAGGCCATAGAGGTGAGAGGTAATCAAGGAGAGTGAAAAGTAGTGGTAGCTAGGTGAAGGTAAGGGCTGCTAGTGCTGTACGGCAACCTAGGGTCAGTGCGAAAGTGACCTTGACCGAGATAAACCTCCTCTCACAGCCAACCTCCACCACCACCACCACCACCCGCCCTACACCGCCACGACAGGGAATCCTGGACGCCTTCAAGGTGGACGGGAAGGGTCAGATTTTGTGCCCGAAAATCTAGTTTTTGATGAGAGCTCCTCAGGAGTTCAGCCTGCCTTCAGTATGGACGAAAATGCTGAGTGTGTCGACTACCTTTTGGCCTTCCTAGATGACGAAGTCATGCAGCACATATGTGATGAAACCAACAGGTAATGAAAATCACAACCTGCTGCAAGTGGTACAGGTGCAGCCAAGATGCAGCCAGTGGTCCATGCTGGGAGTGCAGGAGCTGTATGTGTTCTCTGCCCTCATGCTTCTCATGCCACACTCCAAGAAGCATGAGTTGGAAGAATACTGGTCCATGGACCCCTTACTACCCTCACCCACCTTCAACAAGTACATTAGAGATCGCTTCCGGAACATCATGGGAAACCTGCACTTTGCCGACAACGATGTACC
>NW_027642473.1:0-4995 GCF_032717465.1 Coenobita brevimanus | reverse complement strand
AGTTTTCAGGTTTATGACAGTGTACACAATTTTTATGAGCAACATCACCATATAAACAAGGATATCATGGACTAAACACACTTCGTCCCTTTTCAAACTGTATGAGACAGTGGTAGTTATTTTCTTGTCTGCATGAATATTTGCTAAGGGACCTATGCAGTTACTGATTCGGGTATCAAGAAACTACTAGTCTCTTCCGCAGGGTGGGTCTTTATACGCTAAACTATATTCTGTCCCACAAAATATGGATTGGAGATACTTCCCATACCATCCACACGGTATATCTATAGCTGCATCTGTTTTTGATGGTTCTGCACACACACACACACACACACACACACACACACACACACACACACACACACACACACACACACACACAAAACGGGTACATGAGTAACTGATATGGCAATTACTGGAAGAATAAAAAAAGGTATTTGTCGTGGGTATAGGTCGGCGATTGAAAGTAGTAACAGCCAGATATGTCAAGAAATTGTCCACCATTCTCGTGTGTCTCTACACAGTTATATTCTACCATAATACAACATTGTTTGGGCGTGGCATAGTCTGGGCTTATACTTTCCACACAATCTGACACAAATTAATTGCTGGGAATATTCCATGCCGCCATGTAACCATTGCTCTTTACCAGATTTATTCGCGTTGTTAATTATTTTAGGCTTTAACTATGTGTATATATGGTTGAATATGGTTGTATATGGCATGTGCGTGATGAAATGTAAGGGTGGGAGGCGGTAAGGTTGTGCGGTGGAGTGAGGTAGGATGGGATGAAACATAAAGAAAATAGAATAGGGTGATGTAGGATGAGATGGAATGAGGCAGGGTGGAGTGAGGTGAAGCATGATAAGACTGAATGAGGCAGAATGGACTGCAGTAAGATAGGATAGAATAAGACAAAGCAGGATGGGGTGGGATAAAGCATGATGACGTCTTTTATATGTTTGTTATTCTTGTCACCGTCACACAAGTATATCCAGATTTTTAACGACCTATCGCACTGAAGGTATTACCAGAGGAAACAACCATGAAGGTATTTCATCTACTATCTACCTACTGCCAGACGCCTCAATCCCGTAAGGGTTGGCTACAAACAAATTGCCTCCATGCCGCCCTGTCCCCCGCAATTTAACTGCCCTCCCCCCAGCTCACACACCCATCTCTCATATACCTCTCCACTTCATCACTCCATCTCATCCTCGGCCTCCGCCTCCTCAGTCTCCCCCTCCACCTCACTCACTCACATAGACTCTCCTTGTTTGTCTCTCTCACTCCATCCTCTCCACATGGCCAAAATACCACAATGTATTTCTCCTAACGCTTTCTATCACATCCCCATCCACATCACAACGCTCCTTTACTTCCTCATTTGCCAATCTGTCTCTCCATATAACTCCACAAGCTCCTCTCAAATAACTCATTTCCACAGCTTTCATTCTTGACTTGTGTCTTTCCTACAAGGTTCAAGCCTCATTTCTTTACTTTAAAGTTGGTATCACAATATTATCAGGCAGTGACATTTATACTTCCATGCTGATTTCCCTATTTCTTATCACTGCTTTCAAAGAACCAGTAATCTTTATTGTTTGTTGTACCCTTTCAAGCACTGCATCCTACAAACTTTCATCCTTACTCATTACTCTACCCAAGTACTCAAACGCACTCACATTTTCCATTTCCTCGTCGTACAGCCTCATTGTACATTCAAGGACTTCATTCCTCTCGAATACCATAACTTTACTCTTCCCTACATTCACCTTTAGATTCCGTTTCTTACACACTCTCCCAGACTCATTCACTAAGCCTCGCAGTTCCCGTTCGTCTTTACTTATCAATATAGTATAATCTTCAAACAACAGTATAGGAAGTTTCAAACGCTACCGTCTCTCATTAGGGCCTCTCCAGCATCCACTGCCCTGTCTAGTATCTCAAACCACATCCATATACAGACTGATCAACCATGGGGACATGACACATCCCAAGTTCAGTCCAACATTCAGACAGAAAAGTTTACCCAGTTCACTATCCACACACATTGCAGCCCTAGCACTTTTATACATACTCTTTGAGGTAGTCAGCAACTTCCCATTTACTCCATATACTCTTAATATTTGCCACATTCGCTATCTATCCACTCTGTCATATGCTTCCCCCAAATTCATGAAGACCGCATACAATTTCTTTCTCTTCTCTAGAAACTTTTCCACTAAACACATAAGGATGAATGTTTGATCTAAATAACCTCTTCCTTTCCTAAAACCTCCCTGCTCTTCTCCAATTAATCCCCCTGTTATTTCTCTAACTCAGTTAATAAATAACCTACCATATACTTTCCTTATTTCACGCAAAAGACATATATCTCTATGGTTACCACACACTTCTTTTTCCCTTTTTCCTTTCTACAGGGGAATAATTGTACTGACTTTCAATCCTGCGGGACTCTATCTTCCTTCCAGGCCAATCTGCCCATCTTACGTATCCATTCTACTACTATCTCTTCTCTCGTGCTTCATCATTTCACCTCACATTTCATCAATTCCTGGGGCTTTCCCAATTTTTACTTTCTTCATTGCTTCCACTACTTCCATCCTACTGATCTCTTCCTCCCTTCTCACCTCCCTCTTTCTCCCAGCCATTCCTCAATCACTTCTACTCGTGTTATTTTCCTTCTCTGTGAAGTGTTCCCTCCATATTCCCACTTTTTCTCCCTTCTCCTTTATCAACCCATCAGTTTTATATTACACTGCCCTACTAACTTCTTTTTCATCCTTTCTAACTCTCTTTACCTCCTTCCAGAACATTTTCTTACATTCCCTCCACTTTACACACACATTCCTTCCAAACTCCTTATCCACTCTCTCCTTACTCTCTCTTACTAATCTTTTCACCTCTCTTCCTCTCTACATATATCTCTCTCTTCCAGTCTCTCAACTTCCTCCATGCCTCTGCTTCTCATTCACTCACTAAATGCTTTCTTCTTTTGCACCAAGGCTTGTTTCACCTCTTCATTCCACCATTTTGTTCCATGCACCCCCTTTTGTCTTCTCTTCACCCCACACACCACCCCGCATGCTGCATAGGTTCTTCTGTAAATATCTTGCACACACTGTCCACCTCCTCCTGTGCTCCAAATCATACCCAATCACTCCTCCACTTCTCTCTTATATTCTGCCTTATTTTCATCCTCTTGAAACCTTTCTACCCTCCATGTATAGACTACTTCTTCCTGTCCTTCGCTCCTTTTATTCCTCCATTGCCCTTGACCCTTGACTTTCACCACCACCAAGCAGTGGTCAGAAAGTCCACTTCCACACCCTCTGTATGCTCTTGCATCCACTGCATTCCTTATCATTCTGTCATCCACACACACATAATCAATCATTGTTTTCTGTTCATTCCATTCACCATCCACACTTTCCATCACTCGCCACATAGACCTGTGGATCATTTTGTACCTAAAGTGGTGTTGGATACCACCAACCTTCTCCCTACAAATGTCCTTTAAAGCACGACCAGTCTCATCCACTTCTGCTGGCACTCCCCACTCACCAACTACTTCATTCACCTTCACATTCCTTACTTTGCCATTCATAACTCCAATCAGAAACACTCTCTTATTACTCTCAAACTTTCCCATGCACGCTTCCACATTTGCCCAGAACTCTTCCTTCACTCTGCTTCCACGATTTTGCTTTGGCACATACACATACACACAATCGCCCACATTTGTAGTCCAACTTTCAATCTCACCCAGACAATCCTTGAACGAACTGATCCATACTCTCTTATGTACTCCTTCCATCTCTTGCACACAACAATACATACACCCTCTTTTGCCATCTTATTCTCACTGCAGCACCAGTCGAGCAGGACAGTACTCCCAAGGTGGATGGAAAGCTGATGACAGGGAAAGCTGGAGCTACCGTTTCATCAGCCCTTGGGACTAGTTCCTGACCATCCCCCTTTGCTGTACTTTTTCAGTATTTCGGTAACACAGAGAGTAGGCCAGCATACTCTCCAATACAAGTTTCTCTACCTGTCAACACCCAACTACATGCACATTACACACTACACTTCCGATTAAAAAGAAAAAAAAAAGTCATTGAGCCAAGCCTCGGAGTCCCCACAGGGGAGGACCATAAATGCACCCACCATCCGCCCCTCTCGCAATGACGACTCAACGAGCTGCCTGGAACCACTTTCTGACTCACCTGAACTTCATTTCTGCCACATTCACGGCCTTTCCTCGAACTTTCTCTCTGTTGAGCACCACCTCTCCTCCTCTAAACCTCACTTTCTCTTCTTAACTGAGACTGAACTGTCTGAGGCAATTGATAGCAAACCCTTCTGTGTATCCTCCTACGGTACTTTCTCTATACTCATTTCAAAGCCAAAGGTGGCTCTTGTGTTTATGTATGAAACAATATATCTTGCTCTTGTGTTCCTGGAACTTGATTCTTCTGAATTCTCTACTCTCTGGTTTCGGCTTTCCTGTTATTCTCTGATGAAATATAACTGTTCTGTTTACTTATCCCCTAATTCTACTGACTATGACAAATTGTTCAATTATCTTACTTCTATGATGGAACAAATCCTATCTGTTTCTCCTTTCTCTGAAATTTCCATTCTAGGAGATTTCAATGTTCACCACCACCTTCGGCTCTCCCTCACCTTTCACTGATCCACCTGGTGAACAAGCCTTCATCATTTCTATTCTCATTGACCTATAGCAGCTTGTACAGCATGCTACCTATATCCTTGACCATCTTGGAGAGAGTCCCTACATAATTGATCTCTTCCTTGTAACTAATTCTTCTGCTTACACTATTAATCTGTTTTCTCCGTTGGGCTCCTTCAGTCGCAACCTTATCTCCTTAATCTGTCCAATCACTTCAGTATGGCCTGTGGACCCTTCAAAGAAATGTCGGCTGTGGTACATTGGAGCTGCTGATTGGGAGGCCCTCAGGTAGTACTTCT